>NC_067408.1:300000-571745 GCF_009764475.1 Pristis pectinata | reverse complement strand
GAGGAGGGGGAGGGGGGGGAGAGGAGGAGGAGGGGGGGAGGAGAGGAGGAGGAGGGGGGGAGAGGATGAGGAGGAGGGGGGGCGGAGAGGAGGAGGAGGGGGGAGGAGAGGAGGGGGGGGGGTGGAGGAGAGGAGGAGGAGGGGGGGGGAGTGGAGGAGGAGGGGGGGAGGAGAGGAGGGGGAGGGGGGAGGAGAGGAGGGGGAGGGGGGAGGAGAGGAGGGGGAGGGGGGGAGGAGAGGAGGGGGAGGGGGGGAGGAGAGGAGGGGAGGGGGAGGGGGGGAGGGGAGGAGGGGGAGGGGGGGAGGGGAGGAGGGGGAGGGGGGGAGGGGAGGAGGGGGAGGGGGGGAGGGGAGGAGGGGGAGGGGAGGAGGGGGAGGAGGGGGAGGGGAGGAGGGGGAGGGGGGGAGGGGAGGAGGGGGAGGGGGGGAGGGGAGGAGGGGGAGGGGGGGAGGGGAGGAGGGGGAGGGGGGGAGGGAGGAGGGGGAGGGGGGGAGGGGAGGAGGGGGAGGGGGGAGAGGAGGAGGAGGGGGGGGAGAGGAGGAGGAGGGGGGGAGAGGAGGAGAGGAGGAGGAGGGGGGAGAGGAGGAGGGGGGGAGAGGGGGTAAGAGGAGGAGGAGGGGGGGAGAGGGGGATAAGAGGAGGAGGAAGGGGGAGAGGGGGGTAAGAAGAGGAGGAGGGGGGGGAGAGGGGGGGGAGAGGGGGGGGAGAGGACGAGGAGGGGGGAGAGGGGGGGAGAGGAGGAGGAGGGGGGAGAGGGGGGGAGAGGAGGAGGAGGAGGAGGGGGGGAGAGGAGGAGGAGGAGGAGGAGGGGGGGAGAGGAGGAGGAGGAGGAGGGGGGGAGAGGAGGAGGAGGAGGAGGGTGGGAGAGGAGGAGGAGGAGGAGGGGGGGAGAGGAGGAGGAGGAGGGGGGGAGAGGAGGAGGAGGAGGGGGGGAGAGGAGGAGGAGGAGGGGGGAAGAAGAGGAGGAGGAGGAGGAGGGGGGGAGAGGAGGAGGAGGAGGGGGGGGGAGGAGGAGGAGGAGGGGGGAGAGGAGGAGGAGGAGGGGGGAGAGGAGGAGGGGGGGAGAGGAGGAAGGGGGACGAGGGGAGGAGGAGGGGAGAGGGAAGGGATGGCTGGGGTGAGCGGTTGAGGAGAGTGGGAAGGGAGGGGGGAGGTATGGGTGGGGAGGGTGAGGGGGAAGGGAGGGGTGGAGTAGAGGGGGAGGAGGGATGGCGGAGTATGGAGGGAGGGAGGTTGGTGCGAGGGTTGGATGGGGGTTGTATTGGGGTGTTGGAGCCCGGGTGGAGGCATGATGCTCACTGTACAATCCAATTTTTCAGGCATACAGGAAAGGAGGCGATTTGGGTGTCTCCGCCCTTACAGACAGGACACTGTGTCTCAAGGAGCAGCAAGGTGAGACTGCTGTTGGGCATGTGTTGGAGCTGCCCTCAACAAGGTGTGCTCACCGGTTGGCAGACCGGATGTTGGCTCGGACTGTGCCCTTCTTTTCGTGGGGGGATAAAGCTGTGTGTGACAGGTTGAGTGACCAGAGCTGGACACTTGTGCAAGGTCCTGATGCAGGGTTTCAACCCGAAATGTCGATAATTCCTTTCCTCCCACAGAAGCTGCTCGACCTACATTATTGCTGGACATGTATTAAATGGTGAGTGACGTTCCTGACTGAGTACACAGGAATGAGCATTTGGGAGCTGAGCACAGCTGGGACCGCTGAGCAGACTCACTCACTGAGTTAGAGAGGCCAGCTGACAGCCACTCTTCCCATGCTAGGTCACTCTCCCATCACAGCTGTTTCTGTGGCCCTCTCCCACACATTGGTTTTGTTAATTTCCAACTTACAAACAGTTCAGGTTACAAACAGTTCTCAGGACCTGAAACCTGTTGTAACCTCGACATCTGTACTTTGTTTAATGCCAAAAAAAAAGGAGTGTCTGGAGGACAGCAATTGTGGTACCTTTTGTCAAGAAAGCCAGCAGGGATAAGCCAGGTCATTACAGGCTAGTGGTAAGGAAAGTATTGGAAAAAAAAATACAGAGGCAGGATAAATCAACATTTGGAGAGAGAATGAAGAATACTTGGTATGGCATCGTTAAAGGGTAAACCCGTCTGACTAATTTGAACAAATATGTCAAAGTGAGGGTAGTGCAGTTGATATTGTCTACGTGGCCTTACTTCAGTAAGACTTTTGACAAGACCCCCTATAGGAAACTGGTTCAAAAAAGTTAGAGCCCATGGTATCCAGGGCAATTTAGCAAACAATCTGAAATGGGCTTGATAACAGGAGGCAGAATATTATAGTAGATGTTTTTTTAAGATTGGAAGCCTGTGTACCCCACCTATTGGTGTTGGAACCCTTAATGCTATGTAGATTAATGATCTGGATGTGAATGTAGGAGGTTTGATTAGTAGAAGCTATGAAAATTGGTGGTGTTGACTGAGGTGGGTAGTCTGATTTCTGAACAATATTGATGAATTGGTAAAATGGGTAGAGCGATGGCAGATTTAATTTAACCCTGAAAAATGAGGTTATGCATTTTGGAAGGACTAATTAAGGATAATAGGACAATGAAAATTGAGGAAAAGAAGGACCAAGTCCAAGGATCCCTGAAAGTGGCAACACAAGTAGATAAGATGAAGACGTATGGGATACCTGCCTTTATTAGCTGGGGCATAGGCTATTAGGGCAGGGAGGTTATAAAGCCCACAGCTGGAGTACTAGGTACAGTTGTGGTCAGCACACTATAGGTAGAATGTTACTGTACTGGAAAGGGTACAGAGGAGATTCACCAGGATGATGCCTGGGATGGAATGGTTTAGTTATGAGGAGAGACTAGGTTTGATTTCCTTGGAGTGGAGGTTGTTTGGTGGGGGGGGGGGGGGGGGTCGATCTGATAGAGGTAAATAAAATTGTGAGGGGCATAGGTAGGGTAGATATTCAGAAATACTTTCCCTTGGCAGAAGTATCTAATATTAGGATTTTGAGAATATTCTCTGGCATTATATTGTTGGTAATGTAAATGCTGAGTCTTGCATCAGCTTAATAAGGTCTGCATTGCTGGTTCACACACGGCATGGGTTCCTCATGGATTCCTGCAAGGGTACAGCAGATTCCTGCAGTTTTGCATTAGTTATGTGTGCTGAGTTGCATCTGTTGCAGGTTTACCAACTCTGCTCAGTTCAGTGGAAGGGATGGGTCTGAGGGAGCCTGTTTCAAAAAGAGGATATGAAGGCACTGAAAAGACATAATAGCAGAGAAGAACCATAGAACCATACAGCACAAAACAGGCCCTTCGGCCCACCATGTTGTGCCATCCATCAAACTACCCTCACACTATCTAACCCTTTCCTCCCGCACATCTCTCTATCTCACATTCCTTCCTTATGCCTATCCAACAAACTCTTGAACCTGTCCAATGTATCTGCCTCCTCCACCACCACCCCAGGCAGTGCATTCCATGCACCAACCACTCTCTGGGTGAAAAACCTCCCCCGACATCTCCCCTGAAAGAAGTGTGGGGATGCTGTATGTATTAGGAAAGGGTGAACAAACTGGGTCTCTTTTCTCAAAAGGTTGAGAGTTGAACTCAGTTGAAAGTTTTTGATAGAATAGCTATGGGGAAGAGCATTTTTGAAGCCATCCTTGTATATCATCTTGAACTGGACACAGTGTTCCAAGGTTCAATGCTGGTTTGGCATAACGTCCCTATTTCTTAATTCTGTCCCATGAGAAATAAACAGATGTTTGGTTTGCTTTCTTTATAGCCTTAGTATCTTGTGGCACAACTTTCTGTGATTGGTATGTTTGTCCTGCCTCACCTTCCAAGTCACAAGTGGACTCCCTGTCCTGATCAAAACATGTAACTTTGCATTTATCTGTGTTGAACTTCACTCATCAATTGTTTGCTCTTCTGAACGTTTATTAATGTTTACCTCTAACTTGTTGAAATTATCCTTGGTATTGATTATCCACCCCTAATTTGGTGGCATTCACAGATATAAAGAATTCATTTTAAGATAGCTTTATTTAAATGTTCTTTATTCAGTAATTTATTCAACCAGTTCTAGTTAGCTGTGCAACTTCCAGTAGCAAATAGTTTATTTACCACTGAGTAATACTGATTTTAAAAAACTTGTGGTCCAACCTAATTGTAAACCGTAACTAGATTCTAGAAAAATATTAGAATTTAAAACCCTGAAAAAAAACTCACTTACCAAAATCCAAGTATCATGCTCTCTCAAAGCAGTACTCTATAGAACTCAATTCATATAGAGTTAAGCATATTTAAATGTATGCAATTGTTCTCAATATTTTGATTAGTTACAAATTTTAACTAACTTTTCATAATTTGAAAACATCGTCAACAAAGATTTAAAAAATTGTCAAAGACCTCAGAATTTCACAAGACTGTTGGTAGGTTGGGGTGTCCTCAACACATTTGGGACAGGGCTCATTTTCTGCTTGATAGGTGGTGTGCTGGGCAGCTGTTGGGGCACCATGGGTCTGCCTTGGTGCTCACATGTCTAGGGACTGCACACCATTGGAATGTCAATCCCATGTGGTCTTTTAAACAGCCGTTAGCTCACCTATTGGTTCAGCAGTAGAGTCAGAGCAGTGCAGCATAGATACAGGCCCTTCAGTCCAACCAGTTCATGCTGACCACATTGCCTGCCCAGCTGGTCCCAATTTCCTGTGTTAGGCCCACAGCTCCACATACCTATCCAAGTGCTGCTAAAGTGAGACTGTTGTACCTGCCTCACCCACTTCCTCTGGCAGCTCATTCCTTATATTCACCACCCTCTGCGTGGAAAAAGTTGCCCCTCAGGTTCCTTTTAAATCTCTCCCCTTTCACCCTAAACCCTCTAGTTCTTGATTCCACAACCCTGAAGACTTACTATCCACCTTATCTATGCTTCAATCTTAAACTCTTCTATAAGGTCACCCTCATTCTCCTGCATTCCAAGGAATAAAGACCTAGCCTGGCCAACCTCTCCCTATAACTCGGGTCCTCTTGTCCTGGCAACATCCTCTTAAGTGTTCTCTGCACTCTTTCCAGTTTAACCACATTTTTCCCTATAACAATGTGACCAAAACCATACACAGTACTCCAAGAGCGGCCTCACCAATGGACTTGTTCAACTGCAACATGATGGCCCAACTTCTATACTCAATGCCCTGACTGAAGGCTAGCGTTCTAAACACCTTTTTCACCACACTGTCTATCTGCGACGTCACTTTCAATGAACTGTGCACCTGTAGTCCTAGGTCCCTCTGTTCCATTATGCTCACTAGTGCCCTACCATTCACAGCACGAGTCCTATGCTGGCTTGATTTTCCAACATGCGTCACATTTGCCACTCCTCGGCCCACTTCCCTAACTGATCAAGATCCCCCTGTAATCTACAATAACCTTCTTCACTATCAACAGCACTTCCTAATTTCATGTCATCTGCAAACTTACTGCAGAAGCCTTGTGCATTTGCATCCAAATAATTTGTATAGTTAACAGATAACAATAGTCCCATTACCAACCCCTGCAGCACACCACTAGTCGCCCATCTCCATTCAGTGAAGGAATCTTCAACCACCAGCCTCTGCTTCCTACCTCTGAACCAATTTTAAATCCACCTAACTGGCTCTCCCTGGATTCCATGGGACCTTACCTTCTAGACCAGTCTGCCATGCTTTGTCAAAGCCCTTGCTAAATTCCAAATAGACAACATCCACTGCCCTACCTTCATCTACTCTTTTGCTTACTTCAAAACAAAACTCATTCGTCAAATGTGACTTTCCATGCACCAAGCTATGCTGACTCCTCCTAACTAGACTGTCTATCCAAAGGCTGGTAGATCCTGTCCCTCAGAATTCCCTCCAGTAACTTCCCCACTACTGATGTCAGGCTGACTGGCCTGCAGTTCCCTGGCTTGTCCTTGCTACCCTTCTTAAACAATGGAGTGATATTAGCCACTTTCCAGTCTTTGGGAACTTCACCAGTGCCCATAGATGAAGTAAATATCTCAGCAAGGGCCTCGGTAGTTTCTTCTCTAGCCTCCTAGAGGGTCAGAGGATGGGGATTTATCCACCTTAATGCGCTGTAAGGCTGCAGACACATCCTCCCTAGTAATATGGCATCACCACTTGTTTCCCTTATCTCTTGAATAATCAATCATGATTTTCTCAGTAAACAGAAGTATTTGTATAAAAATCTGACCCAAATCCTGTGGCTCGAGACATAGGCGGCCCTGCTGATCTGAGGGGACCTACTCTCTCCCCGGCCACCTGTAATATATCTATAGAACCACTTGATACTTCCTAACATTACCTGTCAGATCATGAGAAGACCTTGGCAGGCAGGATTAAGGAAAACCCCAAGGCGTTCTACAAGTATGTGAAGAGTAAGAAGCTGAAATGCGAAAGGATAGGGCCTATCAAGTGCAGCAGTGGGAAAGTGAGTATGGATCCGGAAGAAATAGCAGAGGTACTTAATGAATACTTTACGTCAGTATTCACCACAGAAAAAGATCTGGGGGATTGTACTGGGGACTTGCAGAGGCCTGAAAAGCTTGAACATTGAGATATTAGAAAAGAGGTGGTGCTGAAACTTTTGGAAAGCGTCAAGTTAGATAAGTCACCAGGACCGGATGAGATGTACCCCAGGCTGCTGTGGGAGGCGAGGGAGGAAATTGCGGAGCCTCTGACGATGATCTTTGTGTCGTCCGTGGAGACGGGAGAGGTTCCGGGAGATTGGAGGGTTGCGGATGTTGTTCCCTTTTTTCAAGAAGGGGAGTAGGGATAGCCCAGGAAATTATAGACCAGTGAGTCTTACCTCCGTGGTTGGTAAACTGATGGAGAAGATCCTGAGAGGCAGGATTTATGAACATTTGGAGAAGTATAATGTGATTAGGAATAGTCAGCATGGCTTCATCAAAGGCAGGTCCTGTCTTACGAGCCTGATTGAATTTTTTGAGGATGTGACTAAACACATCGATGAAGGGAGAGTAGTAGATGTAGTGTATATGGATTTCAGCAAGGCGTTTGATAAGGTACCCCATGCGAGGCTTATGGAGAAGGTGAGGAGACATGGGATCCAAGAGGACATTGCAGTGTGGATCCAGAACTGGCTGGCCCACAGAAGGCAAAGAGCAGTTGTTGAAGGGTCGTATTCTGAGTGGAGGTCGGTGACCAGTGGTGTACCTCAGGGATCTGTACTGGGACCCTTATAAAAATCACAAATAGTAAGTGACCTGGATGAGGAAGTGGAGGGGTGGGTTAGTAAGTTTGCAGATGACACAAAGGTTGGGGGTGTTGTGGATAGTTTGGAGGGCTGTCAGAGGTTACAGAGGGACATAGATAGGATACAGAGTTGGGCTGAGAAGTGGCAGATGCAATTCAACCCAGATAAGTGAGAAGTGGTTCATTTTGTTAGGTCAAATATGTTGGCGGAATATAGTACTAATGGTAGGACTCTTGGCAGTGTGGAGGATCAGAGGGATCTTGGGTTCCAAGTCCATAGGACGCTCAAAGCGGCGGCGCAGGTTGACTCTGTGGTTAAGGTGGCATATGGTGTATTGTCCTTCATCAATCGGGGAATTGAGTTTAGGAGCCGTGAGGTATTGTTGCAGCTATGTAGGTCTCTGATCAGACCCCACTTGGAGTATTGTGCTCAGTTCTGGTCACCTCACTACAGGAAAGATGTGGAAGCCATAGAGAGGGGTGCAGAGGAGATTTCCAAGGATGCTACCTGGAATGCGGAGCATGCCTTATGAAAGCAGGTTGAGGGAACTTGGCCTTTTCTCCTTGGAGAGACTTAAGGATGGGGGGGGTGGGGGACCTGATTGAGGTGTATAAGATGATGAGAGATATTGATAGGGTAGATTGTCAGAGGCTTTTCCCCAGGGGTGAATTGGTGGCCACAAGAGGACATAGGTTTAAGGTGCTGGGGAGTAGATATAGAGGAGATGTCAGGGGTAAGTTTTTTTTACTCAGAGTGGTGAGTGCGTGGAATGGGCTGCCAGAAACGGTGGTGGAGGCGGATACGATAGGGTCTTTGAAGAGATTGTTAGATAGGTATATGGAGCTGAGTAAAATAGAGGGCTATGGGTAAGCCTAATAATTTCTAGGGTAGGGACATGTTCAACACAGCTTTGTGGGCCGAAGGGCCTGAATTGTGCTGTAATTGTTCTATGTTATATCTCGTACCTTCTTTGCCCTCCTGATTTCCTTCTTAAAGTGTGTTCTTAAGTCGTCGAGGGATTGTCTCGTCCCTGACCTCCAAAACCCAATGTATGCTTCCTCCTTTTCCTTGACCAGAGCCTCAATATCTCTCATCATCCAGGGTTCCCTAAACTTTCTAGGTTTACCTTTTACCTTAACAGGAACAGGCGCTGCCCCTGCACTCTTGATATCACACTCTTAAAAGTCTCCCACTTGCCATTCCTTTCTTTCCCTTCAAAGAGGCTCACCATATCAGCCTCTGCTAGATCTTGCCTAATTCCCCCAAAATTAACCTTAGGACCCTAACCTGTGGACCTGTCCTGTCCTATCGAGGGCTTCGGTTCGGAGGACTTCGGAGCAGCTAAGTTTTTTCTTTTTATCACTTTTATTAGGGTTTTAAGTGTAAGGGTTAGATTTTTATAACTTGCTTTTGTAAGTGTTTTAAAGGTTTTTTCTAACTGGTCGAGTGGGGGCTGGACTGCGCAGGCGTGGTGCGGGCAGCTTAAAAAAGCAAACAGCCTATAGAGTGGGCAGTGTCAGAGCAGGCAGCGGAGTGAGTGGGAGCAGAGTGGTCGGGCTTTGGCTCAAGGGGCTTCGGTGTGAGGGGGCAAGGAGGGTAAGTAGCTGGTAAGTAGGTAAAGGTAAGGTTTACCTGTTGTCTATTATAGATTTGTAGGTGGGATTAACTAGGGGGCAAAAAAAAGGTAGTCAGATGGAGGACATGGTCATATGCTGCAACTATTTGATGTGGGAACTCGTGGACCTTGCTGCGGTCCACGATGGCCACGTCTGCAGTAGGTGCTTGAGGCTGGAGGAACTTTGGCTCAGAGTTGATGAGCTGGAGTCGCAGCTACAAACACTGCGCAGCATAAGGGAGGGAGAGTTATGTAGACACGGTGCATCAGGAGACAGTCACCCCCTTTAGAGCAGGTGCATCTGTTCAGGATGCAGATAGAATGGTGACTGTCAGGGGAGGGAGGAGGAAGAAGTCAGGCAGGCAGACAGAGCAGGGAACCCCGGAGGCTGTTCCCCTCAGAAACAGGTTTTCCGCCTTGGAGACTGTTGAGGGGGATGACCTGCAGGGGCCTAGCTGCAGTAACCAGGTCTCTGGCACTGGGACTGGTACTGCTGCTCAGAAAGGGAAGGGTGGGAAAGAGACATGTGGTAGTGATAGGGGACTCGATAGTCAGGGAAGCAGATAGGAGGTTCTGTGGCAGTGAGCACGAATCCCGGATGGTACGTTGCCTCCCAGGTGCCAGGGTCCGGGATGTCACTGATCGGGTCCACAGGATTCTTGAGCAGGAGGCAGAGCAGCCAGAAGTTGTGGTCCATATTGGCACCAACGACATAGGTAGGAAGAGGGATGAGGTCCTGAAGAGCGAGTTCAGGGAGCTAGGCAGAAGACTGAGGAACAGGACCTCAAGGGTAGCAATCTCAGGATTGCTGCCGGTGTCACGTGATAGTGAAGGCAGGAACAGGAGGAGGTGGCTGAGAAGTTGGTGCAGGAGCGAGGGTTTTAGATTTTTGGATCATTAGGATCTCTTCTCGGGAAGGTGGGACCTATACAGAGAGGACGGGTTGTACCCGAACCAGAAGGGGGCCAATATCCTTGCGGCGAGATTTGCTAGGGTGGTTCGGGAGGGTTTAAACTAGTTTGTGGGGGGGGGGGGGTGGAAGGGAAGCGGAGGAGTAGGTCAGAGGAAGAAGGGGATGGGGAAAAGTTAGATCAAACAGGTAGAGAGGCTTTGGGGAAGGAGAAGCAGAATACAGGCTGTAAAAGTAGTGAGGTAGATGGACTGACGTGTGTTTACTTAAATGCAAGAAGCATCAGGGATAAGGGAGATGAACTGAGGGCTTGAATAAGTATGGGGGACTATGATATTGTGGCTATTACTGAGACGTGGCTGACGTCAGGGCAGGAGTGGATATTGAATATTCCTGGTTTTCGGTGTTTTAAGAGGGATAGGGAAGGGGGGAGAAGAGGAGGTGGCGATACTGGTCAGGGACACTGTTACGGCTGCAGAAAGAATGGATGTTGTAGAAGGATCATCTCTAGAATCCGTATGGGTGGAAGTAAGGAACAAGAAAGGAGCAGTTACTCTACTAGGAATATTCTATAGGCCCCCCAGTAGCAGTAGAAATATAGAGGAGCCGATTGGCAGGCAGAGTTTGGAGAAAAGCAAAAATAACAGGGTTGTTATAATGGGAGACCTCAACTTCCCAAATATAGACTGGATCCTGCTTAGTGCCAAAGGTTTAGATGGGACGGAATTTGTTAAGTGTGTCCAGGAGGGATTCCTGATGCAGTATGTCAACAGGCCGACTAGAGGGAATGGCATGCTAGATCTAGTTTTAGGAAATGAACCGGGACAGGTGAAGGATCTATTGGTGGGTGAGCATTTGGGGGACAGTGACCATTGCTCCATAACCTTTAAAATTGTCATGGACAGGGACAGGTGCAGAGAGGACAAGAAGATGTTTAATTGGGGAAGGGCGAACTATGAGGTTATAAGGAGAGAACTTGGGAGTGTAAATTAGGATGTCCTTTTTGAAGGGAAATGTACTATGGAGATGTGGTCGATGTTTGGGGATCTTATGCAGGATGTTAGGGATAAATATGTCCCAGTGAGGCAGAGAAGGAATGGCAGGGTGAAGGAACCGTGGGTGACGAGAGAGGTGGAACGACTAGTTAGGGAGAAGGTAGCATACATAAGGTATAAGCAGCAAGGTTCAGACAGGGCCTGTGAGGAATATAGAGTAGCGAGGAAGGAACTTGAGAAAGGGCTGAGGAGAGCTAGAAGGGGACATGAAAAGGCGTTGGCTAGTAGGGTTAAGGAAAATCCCAAGGCCGCCTTCACGTACGTGAAGGGTAGGAGGATGGCTAGGGTAAAGGTAGGTCCGATTAAAGACAAAAGTGGGAGAATGGCCTGGAGGTGGCGGAAGTGGGAGAAGTTCTCAATGAATACTTCCCTTCGGTATTCACCGAGGAGAAGGGTCTTGATGACGCGGAAGGGAGTGCTGGTAAGGGTAATGTTCTCGAGGTTGTAGATATCGAGAGAGGATGTGTTGAAGTTGTTAAATAATATCAAGATGGATAAATCTCCAGGGCCTGACAGGATTTTCCCCAGGCTGCTTTGAGAGGCGAGGGAGGAGATTGTTGAACCGCTGGTAAGGATCTTTGAGTCCTCGTTGTCCACGGGGGTGGTGCTGGAGGATTGGAGGATGGTGAATGTTGTCCCCTTGTTCAAAAAAGGTAGTAGGGATAGTCCAGGGAATTACAGACTGGTAAGCCTTATGTCTGTGGTGGGTAAGCTGTTAGAAAGGATTCTAAGGGATAGGATCTATGAACACCTGGAGAATAATGGACTGATTAGGGACAGCCAGCATGGCTTTGTGAAGGGAAGATCTTGCCTCACAAGCCTGATAGGGTTCTTTGAGGAGGTGACGAGGAAGATTGACGAGGGTAGTGCGGTGGATGTTGTCTATATGGATTTTAGTAAGGCGTTTGGTAAGGTTCCTCATGGTAGGCTTCTTCAGAAGGTCAGAGGCCAAGGGATCCAGGGAAGCTTGGCTGTGTGGATTCAGAATTGTCTTGCCTGTAGAAAGCAGAGGGTTGTGGTGGAGGGAGTGCATTTGGATTGGAGGGCAGTGACTAGTGGTGTCCCGCAGGGATCGGTTCTGGGACCTCTACTTTTTGTGATATTTATAGATGACTTAGATGAGGGGGTGGAAGGATGGGTTAGTAAGTTTGCGGATGACACTAAGATCGGCGGTGTTGTGGATAGTGTGGAGGGCTGTCGGAGCTTACAGAGGGATATTGATAGGATGCAGAGCTGGGCCGACAAGAGGCAGATGGAGTTCAATCCAGAGAAGTGTGAGGGGGTACACTTTGGAAGGACAACTCCAGAGCAGAGTACAAGGTAAATGGCAAAGTACTTGGCAGTGTAGAGGAGCAGAGGGATCTGGGGGTTCATATTCACAGTTCACTGATAGTTGCCTCACAGGTGGATAGAGCAGCTAAGGCGGCTTATGGGATGTTAGCTTTCATAAATCGTGGGATTGAGTTTAAGAGCCGCGAAGTGATGATGCAGCTTTACAAATCTCTAGTCAGAACACACTTAGAGTACTGTGTTCAGTTCTGGTCACTGCATTATAGGAAGGATGTGGAGGCGTTGGAGAGGGTGCAGTGGAGATTTACTAGGATGCTGCCTGGATTAGAGGGTATGGAATATGAGGAGAGGCTTAAGGTGCTAGGGCTTTATTCACTGGAAAGGAGGAGGATAAGAGGAGACATGATAGGGGTATATAAAATATTGAGAGGAATAGATAGAGTAGACAGTCAGTGCCTCCTTTCCAGGGCACCAATGCTCAAGACAAGAGGGCATGGCTTTAAGGTTATGGGTGAGAGATTTAGGGGAGATGTCGGGGGGAGGTTTTTCACCCAGAGAGTGGTTGGTGCATGGAATGCATTGCCTGGGGTGGTGGTGGAGGCAGATACATTGGACAAGAGCTTGTTGGATAGGCATATGGAGGAATGTGAGATAGAGGGATATGCGGGAGGAAAGGGTTAGTTAGTGTGAGGGTGGTTTGATGGCACAACATGGTGGGCCGAAGGGCCTGTTTTGTGCTGTATGGTTCTATTCCATCACTATCTTAAAGCTAATAGAATTATGGTCACTAGAGCCAAAGTGCTCCCTGACTGCTACTTCAGTTACTTGCCCTGCCTCATTCCCTAAGAGGAAGTCCAGTATTGCACCCTCTCAAGTAGGGCCCTCTGTATTGACTTGAGAAATGTGTCCAGGAAAGTTTCCCCAAATTCCACTCCATCCAGGCCCCTAACGCTGGCTGGCCCAGTCAATACCAGGGAAATTGAAATCTCCCACTAATACAATCCTGTTATTCTTGCATCTATGAACAATTTCTCTATACACCTGCTCCTCAAGTTCCTGCTGACTATTGGGCGGGTGGGGGGAGGTGGGTGGTGGGGGGAGGAATTCTAAAATGCAGCCCCATTAGAGTGACCTTTCCCTTCTTGTTTCTGAGTTCTACCCATATGGCCTCTTATGTGACAAGTTAGAGGTCTCAAAGGACAAGGACTCTGAACACAGCCTTAGAGCTAAATGATTTATTTACAAAGGTAAACACAGGAGAAGGTAATGGGGCGACACATACAGGTGATAGCAAGCGTGGGAAAATCGCAACGGGGTAAAATACACACACAGACACACAACGAACTGGGGACAAACAATCAAGGAAAAGCAGTACACTACCTGCCACCCCTTGACTCTGTGCAGGTACAGCTCCACACCCAGGGAATCCTAACTTAAAACACTTCTAACCCTGTCAAGGTGCACAGCTTACCAGCGGTCTTTCCAGCGTTGTTTCACGATTCCTCCAGGGCAACAAAGAGGCAGAACCAACACATGGGGCACCCTTCGTAGTGCTGGAGGGCTGGCCCAGCCCAGGTAGATCAAACAGACTAGTGGCCCAAGGCCAGATACAAAGGTGCTTAAAGAGGCCAATCGTCAGATGTGCCCTGATGGGTGGGGTGGAGCCAGGCCTTGATTGAGAGTGGTGTGTCTTTTGACCAGGTGCTGGGCCATGCTGTCACGTGATAGCCCCGGCCCTCCACGATACAGCCCCACTGGACGATCCCCCCAAGAATATCCTCTCTAAGCACTGCTGTTACATCCTCACTTATCAAAAAGGCAACAGCCCCTCCTCACTTACCTGTACCTCCTGTAGCAATTGTATCCTGGAATATTGAGCTGCCAGTCCTGCCCTTCTTTCGGCTAGGTTTCTGTTATGACTACAACATCCTAGTCCTCAGACCCAATCCACAACTTGTTTGTCTGCCTTACCTGTTAAGCCTCATGCATTAAAATAAATTCAGTTTAACTGAGTATTCCTTTCCCTCCCTTTACTGTGCCCCTGACTATCCTGATTACTCAACCTTCTCTCGCTGGCTACAGCTTTGTCCCATGACTTGCTCCTGCTCAGAGTCCCAACCCCCACTAATCTAGTTTAAACTCTCTCACATAGCACCTGGAAGTTTCCCTGCAAGAATATTAGTCACTCTCCAGTTCAGGTGCATCCCATCCCTCTTGTACAGGTCATCTCTACCCCAAGATCCAGTGATCTAAGAACCTGAGTCATTGCAGCTGCAACAGTTCAGTAAAAGTTTCATCTATGATGCTCTCAGCATCCTGGATGATCCCAAGTCAATCCAACTCCAGCTTCAGTTGCTTGACTAGGTCTGTCAGGAGCTGCAGCTGGGTGGACGCCACGGGTGTAGTCATCAGGTAGACTGAGGTTCCCTGACTGCCCACATCTTACAGGAGGAGCATTCCATTGCCCTAACTACCATCCTGCCTACACTGAGTCAACGGCTAAGGATGAACAGGAAAATAAAACCTTGCCTGTTCTTACCTGCTCCTCACCAAAGCCTTGGTTCCCCACTCTTACAATGGCCACTCTGCTTGAACTTGCTACCTTTTTATTGGTTGCTGTTAATGAGCTAATCAGCCGATCACCGAGATTTCCCCTCCCCACCCCTTTCTGCCTTTTGCAGGGACCGCTTCCTCCGCGACTCCCTAGTTCACTCCTCCCACATCCTGCTCCCACTCTGGGAACTTTTCACTGCCCCCGCCATATGTGTGACACTTGCCCCTACACCACCTCCATCCAGGGACCCAAACAGTCCTTTCAGGTGAGACAGAGATTCACCTGCACCTCCCTCAGTATCATCTACCGCATTCGGTGCTCTAATTGTGGCCTCCTCCACATTGTCTGCAAACACAGACTAGGTGACCATTTCGCAGAACACCTGCGCTCTGTCCGTAACCGCGACCTGCATCTCCCCGTCGCCGGTCACTTCAACTCCCCCTCCCACACCATCACTGATATGTCAGTCCTTGGCCTCCTCCACTGCCAGGAGAATTCCAAGCACAAACTGGAGGAACAGCACCTCATTTGCCATCTTGGAACTTTACAACCCAATGGCATGAATAGGTAATCCCTCGCCGTCCCACCACACCCCCACCTCCCCCACCACCACGCTTCTTCTCTTCTTCCCTTTCCCAGCCTCTTTTTTTCTATTTTTTTTCCCTCTCTCTCCTTACCTTTGACCCATCCCCGGTGGATCTCCCCTCCTCCCCCGCACCTGCCCATCACTATCTCTTCCCTGCATCTACCTATCACCACCTTGTCCCTACCCTGCCTCCTCTCTTTCGTCCACCTATCGCTGCTCTGCTTTTCCCTCCTGTATATTGGGCTTCCCCTTTTCCAATCTTCAGTCCTGAAGAAGGGTCCTGACCCGAAATGTTGACCGCCTGCTTTTCTCCATGCCGGGCCTGCTGAATTCCTCCAGCATCATCGTGTTGTTATTCACCGAGACTTGCTTCTTTCAAACTCTCCTGTTCTCGCTCCAGGTCCTGACTCCTGGAACAACTGACCAGTAACTGTACTGTGGGCTGTGGTGGGTTTCCCATCCTGAAGTTGATGAAAGGACTGTTCACGGCCTCACCAGCTGGTAATTATCTTATCTAATTACCAGTCAGAGACTGGTGAGTGTTGCCACCCTGTCTCTGAGATAGGCTGGTGCCAAACTGTCATAAGCCCATGTGTTTTGCCACTCTGCTGTATAGACACGTATTCCCATCAAATGTTTGCAGGATAGAGATGGCATGGGTTAAATGTGGAGTATGGCTCTTTCCATCCCATCTTCAGTGAATCATATAGTTGTACAGTTCCTATGGCCTACCACGTTTATGCTGACCACCATGCCTCTCTATACTAATCCCACTTGCCTGCCTTAATTCCATCTCCCTCTACATCCTGCTCATTTCCAGTACCTGTCCAGATGCCTCTTAACTGTTGTTACTTTTCCTGCCTCTACCACCTTCTCTGGCAGCTCATTCCAGATACCTACTACTCTTTTTGAGTGAATTA
Organism: Pristis pectinata; assembly: GCF_009764475.1. Classification (NCBI taxonomy): domain Eukaryota; kingdom Metazoa; phylum Chordata; class Chondrichthyes; order Rhinopristiformes; family Pristidae; genus Pristis; species Pristis pectinata. Next base: position 555,585 of record NC_067408.1, on the reverse strand, counting down.
TTTACCCCTCAGATCCCCTTTAAACCTCCTCCCTCTCACTATAAACCTCTGGTTTTAGACACCCCTCCAATGGGAAACAGACTCTGATGATCTACCCCACCTATGCCTTTCACAATTTTACATTCTTCTATCATGTCACCTCTCAGGCTCCTTTGCTCCAGGGAAAATAGACCCAGCTTATCCCATCTCTCCTCATAATTCAAGCCCTCCAATCCAGGCAACATCCTTGTGAATCTTTTCCGCACCCTCTCTAGCTTAATCATGTCCTTCCTATAGTGTGGTGACCAGAACTGCACACAATACTCCACGCTCTTGATCTTTGGGCAGAGACTGGTGGCCAGTTGATGGACTTGCTCATCCGACTGTTGTTGAATCTAACCATGAGAGCTATTCACACTTTCAGGCAGCCGGTTCTCAGGAGGCCCGTCCTTCCTGCCTCTCTGAGATGGCACTGGTGTCTTGGAGAGCTGGCATGTGGATTCTGCTGGTGTGCTGGAGGCACTTTGCAAACATTAGGAACTATCAAGTCTGGTTGTGTCACAGATGGAGAAATTGTCGCAGGGTTCGTGCTTTCTTTGTTAGTTACTTTTAGTAAAGCTGTTTTGGGAAAAGAAAGTGATCCTGTTTAAAGGGTAAAGCTCCCTCTACAAGCAGTCTCAACCCATGTCAAGTGGATTCTGGATTGGTGTGACAGAATTAATTGAATCAGGGACAGGAGGCCAAAAGGGTACAAACAGTCTCAACCCATGTCAAGTGGACTCTGGATTGGTGTGACAGAATTAATTGAATCGGACAGGAGGCCAGAAACCTTAGTTTGTGTGAAGTTATGCAGGCAGCTGGAGCGGATGCATATTGAACCTGATGATCCTGTGGTGTGATTGAACAAATAATTCTTACACTTTCTATTCCTCAGATGCAAGATTGCGGTGAACAGGCTGACTGTGCAGCGCCATGGAGACAGGTACACAAACTCTTTTGTGTCGTAAGAATCGTAGAGTTTGCAGCAAAAATGGGCCCTTCGGCCCACTGTGCTAATGCTGATCCTTGTACCCCTCTATACTAATCCCATTGCCCGCATTAGGTCAGTGACCTGCCATGCCTTGGCCATTCAAGTGCCTGTCCAGATGCCTCACGAATGTTGTGATCGCGTCTCCTCCACCACCACTTATGGTGGAATGTTCCAGACATCAGACACTCTCTCTCTGATCCCTTCTAAACATGCTCCCTCTCACCCAGGCACAGTAGTACCATAGAACAATACAGGCCCTTCGGCCTACCATGTTGTCCCGACCTTTAAACCACACCTAAGACTATCTAAACCCTTCCTCCCATATATCCCCCACAGTTAGTGTAACACTATTACAGCACCAGCGACCTGGGTTCAATTCCGGCCACTGTCTGTAAAGAGTTTGTATGTTCTCCCCGTGACTGCGTGGGTTTCCTTCAGGTGCTCTGGTTTCCTCCCACATTCCAACCGTAGGGTTAGGGTTAGGAAGTTGTGGGCATGCTATGTTGGCGCCAGAAGTGTGGCGACACTTGCGGGCTGTCCCCAGAACACGCTATGCAAAATGTGCATTTCACTGTATGTTTCGACGTACATGTGACTAATAAAGATCTTAATCCTTAATCTTCAAACCAATGCCCTCTTGTTTTAGCCATCTCCACCAGGGGGAAATGGTTCTTACTATCTACCTTACTTGCTTCTCCTGATCTTGTACACCTCTAGCAGGTCACCCCTCCATCCCTTTTGCTCCAGGGAAAACAAACTCGGCCTATCGACCACATGCAGGCAGATGGAATTAGTTAAAATTGGCATAGAGAGCATAGACATCATGGGCTGAAGGGCCTGTTCCGTTGTTGTACTCTCCTGTGCTATTCAATCTCTTCTTATAACTCAAGTCCTCCTCTGCATCCTCCCCAGTACAATCACATCCTTCCGATAGTGCAGTGACCAGAAACTGCACACGGTGCTCCAAGTGCAGCCAAACCAGTACCAAACTGTAATAGGATGTCCCAACTCTTATGCTCTCTGCCTGACCAATGAAGGCAAGCATGCCATATGCCATCTTCACCCTATCCACCCATATTGCCACTTTCCGTGAACTATGGACTGAGACCCCGTGGTCCCTCTGTTCATCAACATTCCTTTAGTTCCCCACTATTTACTGTACATGTCATACCCCAATTTTACTTCCTAAGACGCATCACCTCACACTTGTTAAGATTGAATTCCATCTGCTCTTGTTCTGCCCAGCTCTCCAGCTGATCTACACCCTGCTGTAGCCTTAGGCAACCTTCGCTATCCACCAATTTTTGTGTCATCTACAAACTTACTAATCCTATCTTGTTAATATACATCACAAACATTAAAGTCCTAGTACTGATCCTTGTGGTATGCCACTGGTCATATTCTTCCAATCAGAAAAGCATTCCACTACCTCCACCCTCTGTCCCCTATTACCGTCAATTTAGGATCCAGTTTTCCAGATTGTCTCGAATCCCATGCACTCTAATGTTCTGAACCAGCCTATCACGCGGGATCTTGTCAAAAATCAATCCAGAAGACATAGAAACATAGAAAACCTACAGCACAATTCAGGCCCTTCGGCCCACAAAGCTGTGTTGAACATGTCCCTACCTTAGAGACCTATAGCCCTCTATTTTTCTCAGCTCCATGTACCTATCCAAAAGTCTCTTAAAAGACCCTATCGTATCCACCTCCACCATCAAGATGTCATCGATCTTCTAAGATGCTCCTTGAAAAAACTTGATCAAATTATTGGGTCAGGATTTCCCATGCGTAAAGCTGTGCTGACCATCTCTAAGCAGTCCCTGCCTTTCCTATCCCTTGGAATTTTTTCCAATAATTTCACTATCACTGATTTAACGCTCAAAGCCTTTAGTTTCCTGGATTAACACTGCTTTTCCTCTTAAATAAAGGAACAATGTAGGCTATTCTCCAGACTTCTGGTACCTCACCTGTGGCCAATGAAGATTTAAAAACCTCTGTCTGGGCCCCAGCAATCTCCTTCCTTGCCTTCCATAACATAGCATAGTGCTGCAGAAGAGTGTTGGGCAAAGGGAGTTTATGGGACAGTGTGTTGAGAAGTTTCTGGGATGGGTAAAGGTTTGTGGGTTACAATTAGCTTTTTGGAAGTTGGATTTTCTGGGGTGCAGCATTGGGGGCTTTTGGGTTGCTGAGTTATGGTGTCAGGTGGGGTTGCTGGGACATGGTGTTGGTTGGTGCAGAGGGGTACAGTGGAGGTTTTTTTTGGGGTATTTTGTTGAGGGTGGGGTTGCGCTGTTGGTTTATTGTGTTGGGGGTGTGGTGGGGAGAGATTTCTGGGGTATACTGAGGGAGCTGGGGTGTCTGAGGGTTGGTGGACTGTAAATTTAAGCTATCTGTACCCTCGTCTGTAGGAGAATTATGTTTGGGATTCAGTGAAGAAGGCTACCTTTATCCTGAGTTCTGGACTCTTCGTGTTTGCTGCATTTAGGAACTCGGTAACTTGGTAAGTTAACAGCTGCAACACGGACTGGTTGTGGGTGGAATGTGTAATAGCAGCACTGATACACGGTGATCTTTCTCAGTGTGAAGGCAGTCACCACAAGATGTGCTCCCCACCCTGACTCCAGTGGAAATCAGAATGAAGGGGTGTGATGAGGCCCATTCTGCCGCATGTGGTTGGGATGTGTTGCCCACCCTGGTGCTTGTGGCAGAGCTGGGAACAAGGAATCACCATTCACTTTGTTGCTAGCTGTCTCTTCAATCTGTCCTTGCTTCTTCGGAGTGATGTATGCAGAGAAACGTGGAAGTTAGGACAGTGGGAACTCTTGCAGGAATATGGGAGATCAGGGACATTTCCAGTGTCCCTGGTGACTGTACCTGTGGGAAGTGCATGCAGCTGCAGCTCCGCACAGTGGTTGGAGCGGTGTTTGGACTCTTGATGGAGTATCTGGACGTGAAAAAGGTAGTAGATGGTACATTTAGTGAGTTGGTTGTGCCACAGGTACAGAGAGGAGATGAGTGACCACCAGCAAGAGCAGTAAGTACAGGCAGGTAGTGTGGGATTGGCTGGGTGATAGGAGGAGAGAGACCTTGGGGTGCAAGTTCATAGCTCCCTGAAAGTGGTGACAGAGGTGGATAGGGTAGTGGAAATTCTATTTGGCATGCTTGCATTTGTGGGCAGAGGCACTGAGGTCATAAAAATTGGGATGTCATGTTGCAGCTGCACTAAACATTGGTTAGACCGCGCTTGTAGAGTATTGTGCACAGTTCTGGTCACCACACTACAGGAAGGATGTGGTAACAGTAGAGAGGGTGCAGGAGAGATTCACCAGGATGTTGCCTGGAATGGAGAACTGTAGTTATGAGAGGCTGGGATTGTTCTCATAGGAATGTAGGAGGCTGAGGGTGACCTTGTAGAGGTTTATAAAATTGGGGGCATAGATGGGATAGATAGTCGGAATCTTCTTCCCAGGGTAGGGGACTCTAAATCTAGAGGGCACATATTGAAAGTGAGGGGGAGAAATTAAAGGAGATGTGAGAAGCAAGTTTTTCAGTGTGGTGAATATCTGGAACTTGCTGCCAGAGGAGGTGATGGAATCAGATACAATCACTGTGTTTGAGACATTTAGACAGGTGCTTAAATAGGTAAGGCACAGAAGGACACGGTCCTGATGAAAAACACGATGATGCTGGAGGAACTTAGCAGGCCAGGCAGCATCCATGGAGAAAAGCATGTGGTCAACGTTTCGGGTCAGGACCCTTCTTCAGGACTGAAGATAGGAAAAGGGGAAGCAGAGCAGTGATAGGTGGACAAAAGAGGGGAGCTGGGGTGAGGACATGGTGGTGACAGGTAGATGCAGGTACGGGGGAGGATGGGAGAGTAGATCCACCAGGGGATGGGTCAAAGGTAAGGAGGGAAAGGGAAAAAACTGGCTGGGAAAGAAGAGACGGCGTCATGGGGAAGGGGGTGGGGATTACTTAAGTGGGTCTTGACCGGAAACGTTGACCACCTGCTTTTCTCCACGGATGCTGCCTGGCCCGCTGAGTTCCTCCAGCATCTTCGTGTTTTTCAGCTAGATTCCAGCATCTGCAGTCCTTCGTTTCTCAAGGATACAGTCCTAATGCGGGAAAATTAGATTGGTGTAGGTGGGCAGAAAGGTCGGCATGGATATGATGGGCCGAACGGTCCTGCTTCTGTGCTGTCCCACTCGTTCTGAACTGGAAATGTTCACCATGTTTTCAGGCACTTGCAGCAATTCTGGGGAGCATCAGGGGACTTCTGGCAGTCACAGTGGGGAAAGGCGTACGACTTCTTCCAAGGCAATGAGTGGATTCTCTTCTTCCTCGGTGAGTATGGGCTGGGCTGTGAGGTGGAGGAATTAGACGTTATACGGGGGTGGGGTATACCTCATTGTTTCTGGGCTTTGAGGGTGTTTAGTGCTTGTTTCAAGTTACGAGAGGGTGTGAGAACGTTGGGTTGTAGTTTGCTGTGAATAGTCTGGTTCTTGGCTCTGTTGATTTACTTTCATGTTTGCTCTCCAATGTAAAGTTTGGTGACTTGAGAAGGCAGCTTAGTGTGTGAAAAAACTGTTCTTCCTTTAGTTCAGGACTCTCTCTCGTTCTAGTTAAGATTAAATAAGGTGTTTTATAGAAAAATGAAAATTCTATAATGGCAGTAAAGAGTAATGCCACACAGGATGAGAGGGACAGGAAAGGGGAGTCAGCTGATTCGACAGTAGAACATATTATTGCTATTGACTTACACCCCAACATCGCCTTGCTTCCCATAGCATTCTGGGATAGATAGAATCATAGGACAGTACAGCACAATACAGGCCCTTCGGCCCACAATGTTGTGCTGAACTTTAAACCTTGCCGAAGACTATCTAACCCCTTCCTCCCACATATCCCTCTATTTTAAATTCCTCCATATGCTTATCTAGTAATCTCTTGAATTTGACCAATGTACCTGCCTCCACCACCACCCCAGGCAGTGCATTCCATGCCCCAAGCACTCTTTGGGTAAAAAACCTCCCTCTGATATCTCTCTTGAACTTCCACCCATTACTTTAAAGCCATGCCGTTTTGTTTTGAGCATTGGTCCCCTGGAAAGAGGCATATTCTCCCTTTTGAAGAATTATCTAATTATTCCCTCCTCCGCTCTTTCCCCACAGCCCTGCAATTCTCTGTTTCATTTAACTTCTGAAAATTTGCGATGAGTCTCATTTCAATCCTCTTTCCAGCTGCATGTTCTACATCACAACAACTTGCTAATCACCCAAGTCTGTGTCATCTGGTTACCAACACTTCTACTTGAAACCATTCCTTGCATCTCCTTCCTGATTCTATATGATATGAATACTCCTCTTAAACCTCCTGTTCAATGTCCTAGCTCTGAGAACAATTGCAGCTTTTTCACTGACTTAACAGAACATAGAACACTACAGCATAGTACAGGCCGTTTGGCTCACGATGTTGTGCTGACATTTTATCCTGCTCTAAGATCTATCTAATCCTTCCCTCCCACATAGCCCACAATTTCACTGTCATTCATGTGTCTATCTATGAGTCTCTTAAATGTCCTTAATGTATCTAATGCAGTGCATTCCATGCACCCGCCGCTCTCTGTGTACAGAAACTTACCCATGATATCCCCTTGTACCTTCCTCGAATCACCTTAAAATTATGTCCCCTCGTGTTAGCCATGGGAAAAAGTCTCTGACTGTCCACTCGATCTATGCCTCTTATCACCTTGTACACCTCTATCAAGTCATCTCTCATCCTTCTCTCCAAAGAGAAAAGCCCTAGCTCACTCAACCTATCCTCATAAGACATGCTCTCCAATCCAGGCAACATCCTGGTAAATCTCCTCTGCAGCCTCTCTAAAGCTTCCACATCCTTCCTATAATGAGGCGACCAGAACTGAACACAATTCTCCAAGTGTGGTCCAACCAGAGTTCTATAGAGTTGCAACATCACCTCGTGGCTCTTGAACTCAATACCCCGACCAATGAAGGCCAACACACCATATGCCGCCTTAACAACCCTGTCAGCCTGCGCAGCAACCTTGAGGGATCTATGGACATGGACCCCAAGATCCCTCTGTTCCTCCACACTGCTAAGAATCCTGCCATTAACCTTGTTTTCTGCCTTCAAATTCGATCTTCCAAAGTGCATCACTTCACACCTTCCTGGGTTGAACTCCATCTGCCACTTCTCAGCCCAGCTCTGAATCCTATCAATATCCTATTGTAATCTACAGCAACCTTCTACACTATCCACAACACCGCCAACCTTTGTATCATCAGCAAACTTGCTAACCCACCCTTCCACATCCTCCTCCAAGTCATTTATAAAAATCACAAAGAGCAGGGGTTGCAGAACAGATCCCTGCAGAACACCACTGGTCACCAACCTCCAGGCAGAATATGCTCCATCTACCACCACCCTCTGTCTTCTATGGGTGAGTCAATAGTCAGACCAATAGAACTGGTCAGCTGTCGCAGTAAATTGTCACCGCACACTCTCCAGAGTATAATGACCAGAATTGGCTGGGACCTAAGCAGTATTTTATGTTTCATGTAACTTCCTTTGTATTTCATATGATAAATTGTCAGTTATAGGTCCAAGGAAAAGTCTAAGGAAACAAAAGGCAAAAAAACTGCAGATGCTGGAAATCTGAAATAAAAACACAATGCTGGAAATATTCAGCAGATCGGACAGCATCTGTGAATTGAGAAACAGAGTTAATGTTGCAGTTTAGTGATCTTTCTTGAAAACTGTCCAGGTGGATCTTGGTGTCCACGTCCATAGATCCCTCAAGTTTGTTGCGCAGGTTGATAGGGTTCTTAGGAAGCCGTATGGTGTGTTGGCCTTCGTTGGTCGGGATATTGAGTTCAAGAGCTGCGAGGTGATGTTGCAGCTCTATAGAACTCTGGTCAGACCACACTTGGAGTATTGTGTTCAGTTCTGGTCGCCTCATTATAGAAAGGATGTGGAAGCTTTAGAGAGGGTGCAGAGGAAATTTATCAGGATACTGCCTGGATTGGAGAGCAGGTCTTATGAGGATAGGTTGAGTGAGCTAGGGCTTTTCTCTTTGGAGAGGAGGATGAGAGGTGACTTGATAGAGGTGTACAAGATGATAAGAGGCATAGATCGAGTGGACAGTCAGAGACTTTTTCCCAGGGCGACATTCTGCTCTGGTTCAGTCACTTCCCACTAACATCAGTGAGACCTCTGATGCCCTTCACCAATTTGACAGCTGTCAACTTACCAGTTTGGACTGGCTCATCTTTACCTGCCTGCACCTCCATTTCACATTAAAATGGCCTCTAGCTTTTCCTTGAACAGGTGCACCCCCCTCCCCCTTGTCACCATCACATCTGGCATTTTACATCAAACAAATTCTCCTGTAATTCAACTCACTCTCTCCAAATCACAATTGTAGCTATGGGAACTTGTCTGGGCTCCAACCATTGCCAGTGTCTTTGTGGAGCAGCCCTCCTTTCATTTCCAATGTGTCCCTTTCCTTGCCTCTTTTTTCCCCTAAATTGATGATTAATGCTGCTTCCTGAACCTGAATGTTTACTTTCAGTGACTGGTGTACAAGGGCAACCAGGTCTTGTAGCACTTTCCCTTTCCCCAATCTGTCAGATATTCTCTGTTTTTGGAACCAAAGATGATAACCTTGCATTTAGTCATGTTAAATTGCATCTGCCATGCATTTGCCCACTCACCCAAATTGTCGAAAAAGTATTGGAGACTCCATTCTTGGAGTTCCTCAGGCCCCATGGTATCAGTTCTGACAACTACTTCCCCCACCTGTAATTCTGATGTCTTCCTGTTGTTAGGGCTTCTCCGCTGTAATGGTTGAACATGCTCTCAATTCCGTGTCTCTGTTCCCCCATGTGCTCCAGCCCCTTCTCCTCACAGCCTGAGCAAGGATAGGGTGCCCCTTGTCTTCACTGTACCAGCCTCCACTATAATGGATCATCCTCTGTGATCTCTGGCACCTTTAATGAGGTGCCACCACCAGACCCTTCCCCTCCCCTCTGAGCGACCTGAAGACCTCAATTCTCTGATCACTATTGCATTTGCAACCCCCGCGGCCCTTGTGGCACTTCTCTTGCAGCTGCAGGAAATGCAACACTTGCGCTTTTACCTCCTCCCTCCCCACCCACATACCCTCCAAGTGAAGCAGCATTTCTTCCAGTCTAGTGTTCTGCAGGTCTCACCTGCATTGGAGAAACCTAACATCAAGTGGGTGATCCTTTGTAGAGCACCCCAGAGTCTATAGGGTTACCTCGAACTTCCAGTTCCTGTCACTTTAATTCTCTATCCCACTCTGACCTCTGTCATTGGCCTCCAATGCTGTCTGAATGAAACCCAGTGAAAGCTCAAAGAGCAGCTCCTCATCTTCTGACTGAATGTGATGCAGCCCTCAAGAGTATAACATTGAATTCAACAATTTCAGATAACTAGCTTTTCCCATTCAGCTAATGCTGATGCATTGAGTTTTGTTCTCTCCGTGGATGCTTCCTGACCTGTTGAGTATTTCGAGCACACGCTCACTTCAGATTTCCAGTAACTGCTGTGTTCAGCATTTGGGTCATCTAGATTCTCTCCATCTCTACCCAATCACAGACATTCCCTTGTTCTCTCCACCCTTCCTCTTTCTGCAACTTGCATTGTTTTTCACTTTTCCGGCCCTAGTAAAGGTCACTGACCTGAAACGTAGCTCTGCTTCTCTCCTCAGATGCTGCCTGACTTGCTGAGTATCTCCAGCACTTGTTCAGTCCTGGGAAGGCCTGCTTTGGTACTCAATGATACCACTTCAACAGTGAGAATACAGGGTGGGATCAGGGGAAAGGATTCTGAACAGTGACTCCATTGGTGAAGGGCACGTTAAGATGGTGGCCATTCCTTTCCGATCTGTCATCTTTCTGCATCTTTTTCTAACAATTGCAGTGGGTATTCCTGCTGGATTCAGTCTTGGAGAAGATGATGAGGTTTCTATATGGGGAGCAGTTTCCAAGGAATGGGCAAGGTGGTTAGGGCATGCAGTCATCAATGTCAGAAGTTTGAGATTGTGCAGGTCATGAAAACTCAAGTCTGTAAAGCTAGGAGAGATTTGATGGTAGTATAAAATAATTAAGTGGTTTAACCAGTCTAACCGGTGTCGACGTAAGTGTGCTGGTGACCCTGAGTTGGTCCTCTTCCTCTCCCAGGTACAGTGGTAATCCCGATCATTGCCTTCTGGCTGGTGAATGGACTTCTGTTGATTGTGGACGTCACTGGAAAACCGCAGCTGATTACACGTTACAGGATTCAGGCGGGCAAGAATGACCCGGTCAGATTGCAGAGGGTGTGGGTTGGTGGGGGGGGAAGAGGAGGGGGTAAGTCATAGAGTTATACAGCACGGAAAAGGGCCCCTCGGTCCAAACTCGTCCATGCTGTCTGAGATGTCTGTATATGCTAATCACATTTCCTTCTAAACCTTTCCTACCCATGTACCTATCCAAATGCTTTTTAAAACTGTGATTGTACCCGCCTCTGGCAGTTTGTTCCACACACCCACCACCCTCTGTGAGGAAAAACTTGCCCCTCAGATCCCCTTTAAATCTTTCCCCTCACCTTAAATTGATGCCGTCTAGTTTTACACTCAGATACTCTTGGAAAAAGACTGTGAATATCTACCCTATCGATGCCCCTCATCATTTTATAACCCTCTATAAGGTCACCCCTCAGCCTCCTACATTCCAGTGAGAACAAACCCAGCCTTTCCAATCTCTCCTTATAACTACAGCCCCTCCATTCCAGGGAACATCCTGGTAAATCGCTTCTGTGCTCTTTCTAGCGTTACCACATCCTTCCTATTGTGCGATGACCAGAACTACACACCATATTTCAAATATGGCCTAACCAATGTTTTGTACAACTGCAACATGACGTCCCAACTATTAGAACATAGAACACTCCAGGACAGGCCCATCGGCCCATGATGTTGTGCTGACATTTTATCCTGCTCTAAGATCTATCTAACCCTTCCCTCCCACATAGCTCCCCATTTCTCTATCATTCATGTGTCTATCGAAGAATCTCTTAAATGTCCCTAATGTATCTATCCCCACAACCTCTGCAGGCAGTGCGTTCCATGCACCCACTACACTCTGTGTAGAAGAAAACTTACCCCTGACATCCCCCTTATACCTTCCTCCAATCACTTTAAGATTATGTCCCCACGTGTTAGCCATTGTCACCCTGGGAAAAAGTCTCTGACTGTCCACCCGATCTATGCCTCTTATCATCTTGTACACCTCTATCAAGTCCCCTCACATCCTCCTTCTCTCCAAAGAGAAAAGCTCTAGCTCACTCAACCTATCCTCATAAGCCATGCTCTCTAATCCAGGCAACATCCTGGTAAATCTCCTCTGCACCCTCTCTCTAAAGCTTCCACATCCTTCCTATAATGAGGCAACCAGAACTGAACACAATACTCCAAGTGTGGTCTAACCAGAGTTGGATAGAGCTGCAACATCACCTCGCGGCTCTCGAACTCAACACCCTGACTAATGAAGACCATCACTCCATACGTCTTCTTAACAACCCTATTGACCTGTGTGGCAACCTTGAGGGATCTATGGATGTGGACCCCAAGATCCTCCACACTGCTAGGGGTCCTGCCATTAACCTTGTATTCTGCCTTCGAATTCAATCTCCCAAAGTGTATCACTTCACACTTATCCAGGTTGAACTCCATCTGCCACTTCTCAGCCCAGCTCTGCATTCTATCAGTATCCTGTTGTAATCTACAGCAACCTTCTACACTATCCACAACACCACCAACCTTTGTATCATCAGCAAACTTACTCAATACCCCAGCCCTGTGCAGGCGAGCAAGCTAAGCACCTTCTTCACTACCCTATCCACCTGTGTCACCATTTTCAGGGAGCTATGAACTTGCACCCAAGGTCCCTTTGTAAATCAGTGGTTCTAAGGTCCCTGCCGTTTACTGTATATGTCAGGCTAGTATTAAACAACCCAAAGTGCATTACATCACACTTGTGTGGATTGAAATCTACTGCCACTGTTCTACCCAACTTTCCAGCTGACCTTTGTCCCTCTGATCCGTGGGCAACCATCCTGTCTATCCACAACTCCACCTTTCTTCGTGTCATCGGCAAACTAAGTTGTCAGACCACAGACATTTTCATCCAAGTCATTTATGTATGTATGACAAACAGCAAAGGTCCCTGCGGTACACCAGGTCACAAACCACCATTCAGAGAAACAACCTTCCACCACTCCCCTCTGGCTCCTGTCGTCAAGCCAATTTTGGATCCACTTTGCTGAAGCACCTTGGGTTCTAATCTCTTTCTGGACCAGCCTGCCACATGGGACCTTGTCCAAAGCCTTGATAAAGTTCATGTATACAATGTTGTTTGCTCTGCCTTCATCAATTTTCGTAAGATCCTCAAAAAATAAACTCTCAGATTTGTGAGGGAGGATTTCCTCTGCACTAAACCATGCTGACTCCCCTTAATCAGTCCCCTCCTTTCCCAGATCAACTGGAAAGTGGGCAAAGGACGGCAGATGCATTTTGGGGAGTTAAACCAGGGCAGGACTTGTACAGTGAATGACAGGGCCCTGTTGCGTGTTGTAGAACACAGAGACCCGGGGGCACAGGTACGTAGTTGAAAGTGGTGACACAGGTAGATAGTTTGGTGAAGAAGTCAATTGGCACTCTAGCCTTCATTGGTCAGGGCATTGAGTACAGGGGTTGGCACGTCATGTTACAACTGTACAAGTCGTTGGTTAGACTGCATAGATATTGTGTGCAGTTCTGTTCATCCAGCTATAGGAAGGATGTCATTAAGCTGGAGAGGGTGCAGAAAAGATTCACAAGGATGTGGCTGGGACTTGAGGGCTGGAGTTACAAGGAGAGACTGGACAGGCTGGGACTGTTTCCCTGGAACGAAGGAGGTTCAGGGGTGACCTTGTAGAGGTTTATAAATCACGAGGGGCACAGATAAGGTGGTAGGTCGCTGTCTTTTTTCCCAGGGTAGGGGAGTCTAAAACTAGAAGGCATAGGTTTAAGGTGAGAGGGGAGAGATTTAGAGGGGACCCGAGGGGCAAGTTTTCCCACTGAGGGTGGTGGCTAATGTGGAACGAGCTGACATCCTTCTCCCTGGTGAATACTGACATGAAGCATTCATTTCAGGACACCACACACATCCCCTGGCTCCTCACAAAGACTTCCCTTTTAGTTCCTGAGGGACCTACTCTTCCCTAGCTATCCTCCTGTTTCTGATATATTTAAATTCTCTCTAATTCTGTTGGCCAGGCCCACCATGTCCTCTCTTTTTTTCCCCTATTAACTGCTTCTTAAGATCCCTCCTACATCCTCTGTAAACCTCAAAGGACTCTATAACAATTTCCATACTTGATGTATACTTCCTTTCTCCTGATCGAACCCTCAATGTCCTTTGTTAACCAAGGTTCTCTAACCTTACCATCTTTGCCCCTTACAGGGAAACACTGCCTTTGAACTCTTACTGTTTTGCTTTTAAACACCTCCCACTTGCCTACCGGATGTTGTTTTCCCCTCCAGCAGCTGCTCCCAATCTACTTTTGCCAGCTTCTGTCTTATACGATTGAAATTGACCCTGCCCTGATTTAAGGCCTCAACTCTAGGTCCTACCTTAGTCTTTTCCGTGAGGGCCTTACAGCTTACCGAATGTGGTCACTATTGGCAAGGGTTCCTCCACAGATTTGCTGTGAGAGAATAGGGATGGAGGACTGTGAGAAGGTTTGGGGCTAATAGAACTGGCTCTCTTGTCTGAACTCAAAACAATAACTTTTGTTGAATTGTTACTTAACCTCTCAGCGATTAAATATTTTTGTTTATCCAACATCGACGGTAGGTTTTGGCTTCAGTTTATGCAATTTTCTCTGGGTTAACAGATTAACGTTCATGGTTGATCAGATAATACCCAGGTAGTAGCTAAATCCCTTTTAACTGATTATTAGAAATTCATGCAGCACCAGGCAGCCAATCACACATCCACAATCCAGATATTCACAATCCAGATATTGTGCTCGGCACAGAGAGAGTGCTTTAAAACCAGAGTGGGAGAAGGAGGTTACCTTTTATTGGTAAGTGGGCAGAGGTTGTATCTGTGTTGTCCTACTCCAAATCAAGCACCAAATCTCCCAGCAAGAACTGAGAGGCAGGCAAAGGTCAGATGAAAAAGGAACATTTTGATTTTGAAGTTACCTTCTCTTGAGGACTCTGGAGCAAAGGACGGGGAGAAACAAAGACAGCAAGATCATGTTTGTGTCTGTTGGTGAACCTGCCCCATGTTTCACAGGTGGAATCGGCTAAACTGCTTCAGGCCATTAGGATGGTCGTGTTTAACCAGGTTTTTCTGTCATTTCCCATGGTCTTGATGATGTACCCCATCATGAAATGGAGAGGTAACCCTTGTGGCACTGAGCTCCCCACCTTCCACTGGGTGCTGCTCGAGCTCTGCTTCCTCGGCCTGCTCGAAGAAGTGTTTTTCTACTATTCACACAGGTGAGCCAGAAACGTTGTCTCCAGTTCACTCCTGACCCTCTCACTACCTAGTGCACGCTACTTTTAGTTCAATAACACCTCTCTCCTACACAGAACAGTACAGCGCAGGAACAGGCCCTTCGGCCCACTATGTCTATGCTGACCATGATGCCAGATTAAACTTCTCCCATCTGCCTCCATTCCCTGCCTGTTCATGTGTCTGTCTAAATGCCTCTTGAACTCCCAGATTTAATCTGCCATCAGCTGTATGGGTCTGAACTCTGGAGTTCCCTCCAGTAACCTCTTTGCCTCTTTCATCTGAACAGCACAGGAAATGGGGGTGGGAACAGGCTGTCTAGTTGCTCAGACATGTTCAGCCTCTCACTAGGACCATGGCTGATCTGTTGACCTTGACTCCACTTTTCCATTCAATCCCCGGGTGCTCCTTTTGTGCAAAAGTCTCAGCCTGGAGCGTAGGATGACTGGGCCTCTGTTCCCTGTGAGAGAGAGTTGTGGGTGGAGAAACTGCTCATTTCAGCCTTGACCAAATATTTCGAAGGTGTCTGCCATCAGAGTTGTGGCCTCCCACACCAAGGGCAACGCTCTTTGGCCCAACTGGTCCACGCTGACCAAGGTGCCTACCTGAGCTAGTCTCATTTGCCCATGTTTGGCCCATCTTCCTCTAAATTTATCCTGTCCATGTACCTGTCCAAGCATCTTTTAAATGTTCTAACTGTACCTGCCTCACCCACTTCCTCTGGCAGCTTGTTCCATTTACCTACCACCCTCTGTGTGAAAACCTTGCCCCTCGGATCCCCCTTGCACAACATCCATTCTGTCAAGCCTTCTCAGAAAATTGTGTCTCTCATCTCTTTTCTCTAAGCTCTCCTGAGGGTGGGTACCTTCTGTTCTTACTTTCCTTATTAGAATCTTGGTGAATCTTCACTGCACTGACTGAAATAAGGAGATCAAAAATGTATATCGCCCTCCAGGTGTGGTCTTGCCAGAGTCTTGTGGAGTGGCACCAGGTTGCTTATTCTTGCTTAGGGATATCATGATGCAGTGGTTAATTTACTGGACTATCAGCCAGCGTTCTGGATCATTGACCCAGAGAATGGAGGGATACGCACCATGCGCAGGCAGAAGGGATTAGTTTAATTAGAAGTCATTAGTTTGATTAGTTCGGCACAACGTTATGGGCCGAAGGGCCTGTTCCTGTGTTGTACTGTCCTATGTTCTAGATGTGATTTTAAATCCTATCATGGCAGTTGGGGAACTTAAATTTTAGTAAAACTTAAAAAAAACTTTATTTACACAGCATGGTAACAGGCCCTTCCGCCCCAGCGAGTCTAAGCTAACCAGTTACACCCAGGTTAAACAACTAACCCGTACGTCTTTGGAATGTGGGAGGAAACCGGAGCTCCCGGAGGAAACCCATACAGTCACACAGGGAGAACGTATAAACTCCTTACAGACAGCAGTGGGACTGTAATAGCGTTACGCTAACCACTATGCTACCGTGCTGCCCAAGTAATTAAGTAAATCTGTAATTGTCCTTAAAGCTAGTTTCAGTAATGGTGATGCTGACATCTGAGGATTGCTATTTTAAAAAAAACTGTGGTTCATTGTTCAGGGGAGGAAATCTGGCAGCTTACCTGGTCTGGCTCACTTGACTACAAACCCAACACTGCGGATACACATCTGTGGTTTTTAGTGTAAGGTTTAGATTTTTTAATAAGTTTTTTAAGTAGTCGAGTGGGGGCTGGACTGCGCAGGTGCGGTGCGGGCAGCTTAAAAAGGAGATTAAAAAAAACTTCGGAGGACTCTGGCTTCGGTTCGGAGGACTTCGGAGCAGCTAAGTGTTTTCTCTGTTTATCACTTTTATTAGGGTTTTTTGGGTGTAAGGGTTAGTTTTTGTTAGGGTTTTTAGTGTAAGGTTTAGATTTTTTAATAAGTTTTTTAAGTAGTCGAGTGGGGGCTGGACTGCGCAGGCGCGGCGCGGGCAGCTTAAAAAGCAAACAGCCCAGAGAGCGGGCAGGGTGGGAGCGGGCAGCGGAGTGAGAGGCAGCAGAGTGTTCTGGGCTTTGGCTCAAGGGACTTCGGCGTGAAGGGGCAAGGAGGGTAAGGAGCTGGTAAGTAGGTAAAGGCAAGGTTTAGCTTTTGGTCATTATAGATTTGTAGGTGGGACTAACTAGGGAAAAAAAAAGGTAGTCAGATGGAGGACATGGTGGTGTGCTGCAGCTGTTTGATGTGGGAACTCGTGGACCTTGCTGCGGTCCAAGATGGCCACATCTGCAGTAAGTGCTTGAGGCTGGATGAACTTCGGCTCAGAGTTGATGAGCTGGAGTCGCAGCTACAAACACTGTGCAGCATAAGGGAGGGAGAGAGTTATGTAGACACGGTCCATCAGGAGGCAGTCACCCCCCCCTTAGAGCAGGTACATCTGAGGTTCAGGAGGCAGATAGAATGGTGACGGTCAGGGGAGGGAAGAGGAAGAAGTCAGGCAGGCAGGCAGACAGACAGGACAGAGAGCCCCAGAGGCTGTTCCCGTCAGTAACAAGTTTTCTGCCTTGGAAGCTGTTGAGCGGGATGACCTGCAGGGGCCTAGCTGCAGTTACCAGGTCTCTGGCACTGGGACTGGTACTGCCGCTCAGAAGGGAAGGGTGGGAAAGAGACATGCGGTAGTGATAGGGGACTCGATAGTCAGGGAAACAGACAGGAGGTTCTGTGGCAGTGAGCATGAATCCCGGATGGTATGTTGCCTCCCAGGTGCCAGGGTCCGGGATGTCACTGATCGGGTCCACAGAATTCTTGAGTGGGAGGGAGAGCAGCCAGAAGTCGTGGTCCATATTGGCACCAATGACATAGGTAGGAAGGGGGATGAGGTCCTGAAGAGTGAGTTCAGGGAGCTAGGCAGAAAATTGAGGAACAGGACCTCAAGGGTAGCAATCTCGGGATTGCTGCCAGTGCCACGTGATAGTGAAGGTAGGAATAGGAGGAGGTGGCAGATAAATGTGTGGCTGAGAAGTTGGTGCAGGAGGGAGGGTTTTAGATTTCTGGATCATTGGGATCTCTTCTCGGGAAGGTGGGACCTGTACAGAGAGGACGTTACACCCGAACCAGAAGGGGGCCAATATCCTTGCGGCGAGATTTGCTAGGGTGGTTCGGGAGGGTTTAAACTAGTTTGTGAGGGGGAAGGGAACCGGAGGAGTAGGTCAGAGGAAGAAGGGAATGGGGAAAAGTTAGATCAAACAGGTAGAGAGGCTTTGGGGAAGGAGAAGCAGAATACAGGCTGTAAAAGTAGTAAGGTAGATGGACTGAAGTGTGTTTACTTAAATGCAAGAAGTGTCAGGAATAAGGGGGATGAACTGAGGGCTTGGATAAGTATGGGGGACTCTGATATCGTGGCTATTACTGAGACGTGGCTGACGTCAGGAGAGGAGTGGATATTGAATATTCCTGGTTTTCGGTGTTTTAAGAGGGATAGGGAAGGGGGGAGAAGAGGTGGAGGGGTGGCGATACTGGTCAGGGACACTGTTACGGCTGTGGAAAAGATGGATGTTGTAGAAGGATCATCTCTGGAGTCCGTATGGGTGGAGTTAAGGAACAAGAAAGGAGCAGTTACTCTACTAGGAGTATTCTATAGGCCCCCCGGTAGCAGTAGAGATATAGAGGAGCAGATTGGCAGGCAGTGTTTGGAGAGAAGCAGAAATAACAGGGTTGTTATAATGGGAGACTTCAACTTCCCAAATATAGACTGGAACCTGCTTAGTGCCAAAGGTTTTGATGGGACAGAATTTGTTAAATGTGTCCAGGAGGGATTCCTGACGCAGTATGTTGACCGGCCGACTAGAGGGAATGCCATGTTAGATCTAGTTTTAGGAAATGAACCGGGACAGGTGAAGGATCTATTGGTGGGTGAGCATTTGGGGGACAGTGACCATCGCTCCATAACCTTTAAAATTGTCATGGACAGGGACAGGTGCAGAGAGGACAAGAGGTTTTTCAATTGGGGAAGGGCTAACTACGAGACTATAAGGAGAGAACTTGGGAGTGTAAATTGGGATGTCCTTTTTGAAGGAAAATGTACCATGGGGATGTGGTCGATATTCAAGGATCTTATGCAGGATGTTAGGGATAAATATGTCCCGGTGAGGCAGAGAAGGAATGGCAGGGTGAAGGAACCGCGGGTGACGAGAGAGGTGGAACGACTTGTTAGGGAGAAGAAGGTAACATACGTGAGGTACAAGCAGCAAGGTTCAGACAGGGCCCGTGAGGAATATAGGGTAGCGAGGAAGGAACTTAAGAAAGGGCTGAGGAGAGCTAGAAGGGGACATGAAAAGGCTTTGGCTAGTAGGGTTAAGGAAAATCCCAAGGCCTTTTTCAAGTACGTGAAGGGTAGGAGGATGGCTAGGGTGAAGGTAGGTCCGATTAAGGACAAAGGTGGGAGAATTTGCCTGGAGGCGGTGGAAGTGGGAGAAGTTCTGAATGAGTACTTCTCTTCGGTATTCACCAGGGAGAGGGGTATTGATGATGCGGAAGGGAGTGCTGGTAGGGGTAATGTTCTCGAGGTTGTTGATATCAAGAGAGAGGATGTGTTGAAGTTGTTAAATAATATTAAGACAGATAAATCTCCGGGGCCTGACGGGATTTTCCCCAGGCTGCTTCGAGAGGCTAGGGAGGAGATTGCTGAACCGCTGGTAAGGATCTTTGAGTCCTCGTTGACTACGGGGGTGGTGCCGGAGGATTGGAGGATTGCGAATGTGGTCCTCTTGTTCAAAAAAGGTAGTAGGGATAGGCCAGGGAATTATAGACCGGTGAGTCTCACGTCTGTGGTGGGTAAGCTGTTAGAAAGGATTCTCAGGGATAGGATTTATGAACACCTAGAGAATCATGGACTGATTAGGGACAGCCAGCATGGCTTTGTGAAGGGAAGATCTTGCCTCACAAGCCTGATAGAGTTCTTTGAGGAGGTGACCAGGAAGATTGATGAGGGCAGTGTGGTGGATGTGGTTTACATGGATTTTAGTAAGGCATTTGATAAGGTTCCTCATGGTAGGCTTCTTCAGAAGGTCAGAGGCCGAGGGATCCAAGGAAGCTTGGCTGTGTGGATTAGGAATTGGCTTGCATTGTAGAAAGCAGAGGGTTGTGGTGGAAGGAGTGCCCTCGGATTGGAAGGCAGTGACTAGTGGTGTCCCGCAGGGATCGGTTCTGGGACCTCTACTTTTTGTGATATTTATAGATGACTTAGATGAGGGGGTGGAGGGCTGGGTTAGTAAGTTTGCGGACGACACTAAGATAGGTGGTGTTGTGGATAGTGTGGAGGGCTGTTGGAGCTTATAGAGGGATATTGATAGGATGCAGAGCTGGGCTGACAAGTGGCAGATGGAGTTCAATCCGGAGAAGTGTGAGGTGGTACACTTTGGAAGGACAAACTCCAGGGCAGAGTACAGGGTAAACGGCAAGGTACTTGGCAGTGTGGAGGAGCAGAGGGATCTGGGGGTTCATATTCACAGTTCATTGAAAGTTGCCTCACAGGTGGAAAGAGCAGTTAAGAAGGCCAATGGGATGTTGGCTTTCATAAATCGTGGGATTGAGTTTAAGAGCCGCGAGGTTATGATGCAGCTTTACAAAACTCTAGTTAGGCCACATTTAGAGTACTGTGTTCAGTTCTGGTCGCCTCATTATAGGAAGGATGTGGAGGCATTGGAGAGGGTGCAGAGGAGATTTACCAGGATGCTGCCTGGATTGGAGAGTATTGAATATGAGGAGAGGCTTAAGGTGCTAGGGCTTTATTCACTGGAAAGGAGGAGGATGAGAGGAGACATGATAGAGGTATATAAAATATTGAGAGGAATAGATAGAGTAGACAGTCAGCGCCTCCTTCCCAGGGCACCAATGCTCAAGACGAGAGGTCATGGCTTTAAGGTTATGGGTGGGAGGTTCAGGGGAGATGTCAGAGGGAGGTTTTTCACCCAAAGAGTGGTTGGTGCATGGAATGCACTGCCTGGGGTGGTGGTGGAGGCAGATACATTGAACAGGTTCAAGGGCTTGTTGGATGGGCATATGGAGGAACGTGAGATAGAGGGATATGCGGGAGGAAGGGGTTAGGTAGTGTGAGGGTGGTCTGATGGACGGCATGACACGGTGGGCCGAAGGGCCTGTTTTGTGCTGTATGGTTCTATGGTTTTAAAAATCGGTGAATGGATAAATCTCCACCTTCCTCACAATAAGGTCCAGTCACCACATCTTGCTAACTTTGTTTTTTGCCTTTGACTATCGACTTTGCTCAATCTCTCCCCATTTAATAAATATTCTGCTTTGTGCACCAAAGTGAATGGTGTGCACATTATATTTCCTCTGCCATGTTCTATATCCTCTTGAAATCTGTTTACTTGCTGTCCTTCATTATCATCAGCAAACTCAGAAATATGTCACTTGACCCCTCGGTTAAATTGGTGTTCTGTTTGTGAATGGCGAGGGCTCAGCTCCCGATCCCTGCAGGATCCCACTAGTCACCACCTGGCAAACTGTTCAAAGACCAGTTTATTCGATTCTCTGCTTCTGTCTGATAAACTGTTCTCAGTCCCCAACTCTATATGTGTTAATCTTCAGTAACAAAACACGCTGCATGTCAAGTGGAGAATTAATGTTTCACCCTTGTTAAAATGTTTATTGCCTGGCAGATGTACCATGGACCCAAGGAAGGTGGGGCTGGGGATGTGGGAAGGTGCAGAGATCGAAGGATGCACTGTGTTCAGTTCCACACTTGTTCTTTGGCTGATAGGTTGATGTTTCAGTATTGCCCCCCTTCAGGTTATTCCACCATCCAACACTTTACAAACATATTCACAAGAAGCACCATGAATGGACAGCACCAATTGGAATCATGTCGCTTTATGCCCATCCAGTTGAGCATGTGGTAAGTTAATGGTGTGTTGATAAACCTGTCCATGTCTTATGATGAAGTGTGTTAGAACAGTTCAACAGAGATCATTTGCTTCTTGGATCTGGAACCAGATTCAAAATTTAGATCATTTGAAATATTTAAGGTGGAGGTAGATAAATATTTGAAAGATTGAGGAATTGAGGGTTGTGGAGAACTGCCGGAGGAGGAGTTGGGGGAGCACAGGTCAGCCATGATCATATTAAATGGTGGGGCAGGCTTGAGGGGCTGAGTGGCCGCCTCCTGCTCCTATTCACGTGTTCATGTGTGAGTGATGGAGGCAGGTCCTCCCAATGGTTAGAACCACTCTGAAGGAGTGTCGGGCCTGTCACTGCACAATGACAGATTGTGTGAGTGAGAAGCCGGCCGGTCCGCCTGCCTGTCTTTCGAGCTTACGTCCGCACGCGGATATCCTTAGAGAGGGAGCACACGGTATCCTCAGGCATCCTGGTTGAGTTCCGCGCTCAGTGGACCCCTCGGGATCGCGTGTGTCGTGGACAGTGAGAATGCGATTCTCCTCTGAAGTGTTGCATGGTGTGTTTAGCGGGTGTTAGTTAGCATTATTAGAACCATAGATCCATAGAACAGTACAGCACACTACAGGCCCTTCGGCCCACCATGTTGTGCCAACATCCAAACCACTCCTAAGTCTATCTAACACCTTCCTCCCACATATCCCTCTATATCTTAAATTCCTCCATATGCTTATCTAACAATCTCTTGAACTTGACCAACATATCAGCCTCCACCACCACCCCAGGCAGTGCATTCCATGCACCAACCACTCTCTGGGTGAAAAACCTCCCTCTGATATCTCCCTTGAACTTCCCACCCATTACCTTAAAGCCATGTCCTCTTGTATTGAACATTGGTGCCCTGGGAAAGAGGCACTGGCTGTCCACTCTATCTATTCCTCTTAATATTTTTTATACCTCTATCATGTCTCCCCTCATCCTTCTTCTCTCCAATGAGTAAAGCCCTAGCTCCTTTAGTCTCTCCTCATAATCCATACTCTCTGATCCAGGCAGCATCCTGGTAAATCTCCTCTGCACCCTTTCCAATGCCTCCACATCCTTCCTATAATGAGGTGACCAGAACTGGACACAGTACTCTGTGTGGCCTAACCAGAGTTTTGTAAAGCTGCATCATTACTTCACGGCTCTTAAACTCGATGCCCCGACTTATGAAAGCTGACATCCCATAAGCTTTCTTAACTACCCTATCTACCTGTAAGGCGACTTTCAGTGATCTGTGGATATGAACTCCCAGATCCTTCTGCTCCTCCACACTGCCCAAAATCCTGCCATTTACTTTGTACTCTGCCTTGGAGTTTGTCCTTCCAAAGTGTACCACCTCACACTTCTCCGGATTGAACTCCATCTGCCACTTGTCAGCCCAGCTCTGCATCCTATCAATATCCCTCTGTAAGCTTCTACAGCCCTCCACACTATCCACAGCACCACCGATCTTTGTGTCATCTGCAAACTTGCTAACCCACCCTTCCACCCCCTCATCTAAGTCATTAATAAATATCACAAAAAGTAGAGGTCCCAGAACCGATCCCTGTGGGACACCACTAGTCACAGCCCTCCAATCCGAATGCACTCCCTCCACCACAACCCTCTGCTTTCTACAGGCAAGCAAATTCTGAATCCACACTGCCAAGCCTCCCTGGATCCCTTGGCCTCTGACCTTCTGAAGAAGCCTACCATGCAGAACCTTATCAAATGCCTTACTAAAATCCATGTAGACCACATCCACTACACTACCCTCATCAAGCTTACTAGTCACCTCCTCAAAGAACCCTATCAGGTTTGTGAGGCAAGATCTTCCCTTCACAAAGCCATGCTGGCTGTCCCTAATCAGTCCATGATTCTCTAAATGCTCATAGATCCTATCTCTTAGAATCCTTTCTAATAGCTTACCCACCACAGACGTAAGGCTCACTGGTCTGTAATTCCCTGGACTATCCCTACTACCTTTTTGAATAAGGGGACAACATTCGTCACCCTCCAGTCCTCCGGTACCATCCGTGTGGACAACGAGGACTCAAAGATCCTAACCAATGGTTCAGCAATCTCCTCCCTCGCCTCACGAAGCAGCCTGGGGAATATTCAATCAGGCCCTGGGGACTTATCTGTCCTAATATTTTCTAACAACTCCAATACATCCTCTCTCTTGATATCTACATACTCTAGAACATTACCCTCACCAACACTGTCCTCAGTATCATCAAGACCCCTCTCCTTGGTGAATACTGAAGAGAAGTATTCATTGAGAACCTCACCCACTTCCAGGCACATCCTCCCACCTTTGTCTTTAATCGGACCTACCTTTACTCTAGCCATCCTTCTGCTCTTTACGTACGAGAAAAAAGCCTTGGGATTCTCCTTAACCCTACTTGCCAAAGCCTTTTCATGTCCCCTTCTTGCTCTCCTCGGCCCTTAAGTTTCTTCCTTGCTACTCTATATTCCTCACGAGCCCTATCTGATCCTTGCTGCTTACACCTTATGTATGCTGCCTTCTTCCTAACTAGTTGTTCGACCTCTCTCGTCACCCACGGTTCCTTCACCCTGTAGTTATGTCAATACCTAGTTCACTTTGCTTTTTTCTGTATTAGTTGTAGTATTTTGATACTGGTTGTCCTTTTGTAGTGCTTTTAGCTAATAAACATCTATAGTTTTTAAATAAAAGTGAGAAGCCCACTGTTTGTAATGAAATATTTTGGGTCGGGTTGTTCACCAGTGGAGAACTGTCAAAGCTTACAGAGTCATATTGATAGGATGCAGAGCTGGGCTGACAAGTGGCAGATGGAGTTCAATCTGGAGAAGTGTGAGGTGGTAAACTTTGGAAGGACTAACTCCAAGGCGGAATACAAGGTAAAAGGCAGGATTCTGGGCAGTGTAGAGGAGCAGAGGGATCTGGGGATTCATATTCGCAGATCACTGAAAGTTGCACACAGGTGGATAGGGTAGTTAAGAAAGCTCATGGGATGTTAGCTTTCATAAGTCGTGGGATGGAGTTCAAGAGCCGCGAAGTAATGATGCAGCTTTACAAAACTCTGGTTAGACCACACTTGGTGTCCAGTTCTGGTCGCCTCATTATAGGAAGGATGTGGAGGGATTGGAAAGGGTGCAGAGGAGATTTACCAGGATGCTGCCTGGATTAAAGAGTATGCATTATGAGGAGAGAATAAGGGAGCTAGGGCTGTTCTCATTGGAGAGAAGGAGGATGAGAGGAGACACGGTAGAGGTATACAAAATATTAAGAGGAATAGATAGAGTGGACAGCCAGCACCTCCCTCCCAGGGCACCAGTGCTCAATACAAGAGAGCATGGCTTTAAGGTAATGGGTGGGAAGTTCAAGGGAGACGTCAGAGGGAAGTTTTTCACCCAGAGAGTGGTTGGTGCACGGAATGCGCTGCCTGGGGTGGTGGTGGAGGCTGATACATTGGTCAAGTTCAAGAGATTGTTAGATAAGCATATGGAGGAATTTATGATAGAGGGATATGTGGGAGGAAGGGATTAGATAGTCTTAGGAGTGGTTTGAAGGTCGGCACAACATTGTGGGCTGAAGGGCCTGTATTGTGCTGTATTGTTCTTTGTCACTCATCAGCCTGGCTCTCTCTCTCCCCCCCCCCCCAACTCTCCACAGTTCTCCAACATGTTGCCGCTGATGGTTGGTCCGATCTTCCTGCGATCGCACGTGGCAACTGTGATGCTGTGGTTTTCTCTGGCAATGTTAATGTCCACCATTTCCCACTGTGGGTATCACCTCCCGCTGTTGCCTTCTCCAGAATTCCATGATTTCCATCACCTCCGGTAAGTACAGCTGGTAGCCACGAGCTGGGCTTCAGAAACCAAATCTCCCGATGGTCCATTTCCCCCTGGGGAGGTTGACTGAAGACCAAACATTGTGGTGTGCAGTGTGACAAATGTAACGCGAGAGCCTTTGGTACAGAGCAGGGACCCATCTTATCCTCGGTCTTGAGTGAGGCCCTTCCACAGTTTGACAGTGCAGTCATTGTTGCCTCTGACCCCGGGCAGAGGGTGGGCTAGAATTGGTGCTGAGGGCATTAGAAGCAGCACTGCACTGGCCCACACCCAGGAGCAGTCCCATCGCACACAAGGCCGGAGGCATTGCAGTTTTCCCAGGATGA
Organism: Pristis pectinata; assembly: GCF_009764475.1. Taxonomy (NCBI): domain Eukaryota; kingdom Metazoa; phylum Chordata; class Chondrichthyes; order Rhinopristiformes; family Pristidae; genus Pristis; species Pristis pectinata. The sequence goes on along the minus strand of NC_067408.1, from coordinate 529,916 downwards.
GGATAAACCTCTCGTCCACAGTTGGATGTCTGACCAGTGGAGTACCGCAGGGATTAGTGCTGTTGTGATGTATATTAATGACTTGGATGTGAATGTAGGAGGAATGTAGTACATTTACAATTATCACAAAAGTTGGTGGTGTTGTGGATAGTGAGGAAGGTTGTCCAAGGCTACAGCAGGGAATGGATCAGATGGAAAATTGGAGTGTTGGCAGATGGAATTTAATCCTGACACGTACAAAATGATGTTTCTTGGGCAGTCAAATAGGGATAGGTCATGCACAGTCCATAGTTCCTTGAAAGCAACAACACAGATGAATAGGGTGAAGCAGGCATATGGAATGCTTGCCTTCATAGGTTGGGATATAGAGCTTAGGATGTTATGTTGCAACTTTGCAACACGGTGAGGCCACACTTGGCGCATTGTTGCAAAGTTGCACAAGCCGGATACAACATTGGCTTGTTCATTTCGAAGACGGTAGTGGTGGAAGGGTGGAATTCTGACTGGAGGTCTGTGATCAGTGGTGTTCCACAGTGTTCTGTGCTGGGACCTCTGGAATATATATAAATGACTTGGATGAAAATGTACGTGGGCTGATTAGCAAGTCTGCCGACAACACCAAGACTGGTGGAGTTGTGGATCGTGAAGGTGTTTGCTCGAGGATACAGAGGGACATAGATCAGCTGGAAAGTTGGACGGCATGCTTGCCTTCATTGGTCAGGGTATGAAAGTTGGAAAGTAATGTTGCAGCTGTATAAAACTTTGGTTAGGTCACATTTGGAGTACTGTGTGCAGTTCTGGTCACCCCATTACAGGAAGGATGTCGAGGCTTTGGAGGGGGTGCAGAAGGGGCTTTTTTTCTATAGCAGAATTTAGAAGGGCCAATAAAAAGGAGGTTGTGTTCAGCGGAGTGGCCATTGTCGGAGTGGACAGAGTCAGAGTGAGTGGCTTTGGCACAACAGGCTTAGGCATCAAGAGGCGGAGGCCATCTGCAACAACACTGGTGAGTAGCTGGTAAGTAAAGGTAAGATTTACTGTTATTGTTATACTTCTTAAGTAGCCTACAGCTAGGTAGGAAAAAAAAACTAGTTCAGATGGAGGGCAAGGTGAGGTGCTGCAGCTGCATGATGTGGGAGTGAGTGGACCCTGCTGTGGTGCATGGTGACCACATCTGCAGTAAGTGCTTGAGGCTGGAGGAACTTCAGCTCAGAATTGATGAGCTGGAGTTGCAGCTTCAAACACTGCGAAGCATCAGGGAGGGAGAGAGTTATGTAGATACTGTGCATCGGGAGACAGTCACCACCTTCTACCCCCCCCCTTAGAGCAGGTACTACTGGGGTCCAGGAGGCAGAGAGATGGGTGACTGTCAGGGGAGAGAGAGAGAAAAGGAACAGGCAGACAGTGCAGAGGACCCCGGAGGCTGTTCCCCTTAAAAACAGGTATTCCACTTTGGATGCTGTTGAGGGGGATGACCTACAGGGATCAAGCAGCAGTAGCCAGGTCTCTGGCACTGGGACTGGTCTTGCTGCTCAGAAGGGAAGGGAGGAGAAGAGGAGGGCAATAGTGATAGGGGACTCGATAGGGGAACAGACAGGAGGTTCTGTGGGTATGAACAAGAATCCCGGATGGTATGTTGCCTCCCAGGTGCCAGGGTCCAGGATGTCTCTGATTGGGTCCACAGCATTCTGGAGCGGGAGGGAGAGCAACCAGAAGTCATGGTACATGTTGGTACCAACGACATAGGTAGAAAGAGGGATGAGGTCCTGAAAAGTGAGTTTAGGGAGTTAGGCAGAAGGCTGAAGAACATGACCACAAAAGTAGTAATCTTGGGATTACTGCCTGTGCCACGCGACAGTGAGTATAGGAATAGAATGAAGTGGAGGATAAATGTGTGGCTGAGGGATTGGAACAGGGGGCAGGGATTTGGATTTCTGGATCATTGGGACCTCTTTTGGGACAGGTGTGACCTGTACTAAAAGGATGGGTTGCACTTGAATCCCAGGGGGACCAATATCCTGGCGGGGAGATTCGCTAAGGCTACTAGGGAGAATTTAAGCAAGAATTGTTGGGGGATGGGAACCAAACTGAAGAGACTGGGGAAGAGGCGGTTGGATCTCAAATAGAGAAAGCTTGTAGACAGTGCGAGAGGGAGGAGAGGCAGGTGATAGAGAAGGGACGTGCTCAGACTGACGGTTTGAGATGTGTCTATTTTAATGCAAGGAGTATTGTGAACAAGGCAGATGAGCTTAGAGCTTGGATCAATACTTGGAGCGATGATGTGGTGACCATTACGGAGACTTGGATGGCTCAGGGACTGGAATGGTTACTTCAAGAGCTGGGTTTTAGATGTTTCAGGGAGGCAAAAGAGGTGGGGGCGTGGCACTGTTGATCAGAGATAGTGTCACGGCTGCAGAAAAGGTGGACTTTATGGAGGGATTGTCTACGGAGTCTCTGTGGGTGGAGGTTAGGAACAGGAAGGGGTCAATAACTTTACTGGGTGTTTTTTCTATAGGCTGCCCAATAGTAACAGGGATATCGAGGAGCAGGTAGGGAAACATCCTGGAAAGATGTGATAACAGAGCTGTTGTGATGGGAGATTTTAATTTCTCAAATATCCATTGGCATCTAGAGCAAGAGGTTTAGATGGGGTGGAATTTGTTAGGTGTGTTCAGGAAGGATTCTTGACACAATATGTAGATAAGCCTACAAGGGGAGAGACTGTACCTGATCTGGTATTGGGAAATGAACCTGGTCAAGTGTTAGATCGCTCAGTGGGAGAGCATTTTGGAGATAGAATTATGATCACTATCTCCTTTACAATAGCGTTGGAGAGAGATAGGAACAGACAAGTTAGAAAAGTGTTTAATTGGAGTAAGGGGCTCCCACGCAGGAAATTGGAAGCTTAAATTGGGAACAACTATTCCCAGGGAAGAGTACAGAAGAAATGTGGCAAATGTTCAGGGGATATTTGTGTGAAGTTCTGTGTAGGTACGTTCCAACGAGACAGGGAAGTTATGATAGGGTACAGAAACTGTGGTGTACAAAGGCTGTAATAAACCTAGTCAAGAAGAAAAGAAAAGCTTACAAAAGGTTCAGAGAGCTAGGTAATGTTAGAGATCTGGAAGATTATAAGGCTAACAGGAAGGAGCTTAAGAAGGAAATTAGGAGAGCCAGAAGGGGCCATGAGAAGGCCTTGGCAGGCAGGATTAAGGAAAACCCCAAGGCATTCTACAGGTATGTGAAGAGCAAGAGGATAAGACGTGAAAGAATAGGACCTGTCAAGTGACACAGTGGGAAAGTGTGTGTGGATCCGGAGGAAATGGCAGAGGTACTTAATGAATACTTCAGTATTCACTATGGAAAACGATCTTGGTGATCGTAGTGACGACTTGCAGCAGACTGAAAAGCTTGAGCATGTAGATATTAAGAAAGAGGATGTGCTGGAGCTTTTGGAAAGCATCAAGTTTGATAAGTCGCTGGGACTGGATGAGATGTACCCCAGGCTACTGTGGGAGGCGAGGGAGGAGATTGCGGAGCCTCTGGCGATGATCTTTGCATCATCAATGGAGACAGGAGAGGTTCCGGAGGATTGGAGGATTGCAGATGTTGTTCCATTATTCAAGAAAGGGAATAGAGATAGCCCAGGAAATTATAGACCAGTGAGTCTTACTTCAGTGGTTGGTAAACTGATGGAGAAGATCCTGAGAGGCAGGATTTATGAACATTTGGAGAGGTATAATATGATTAGAAATAGTCAGCATGGCTTTGTCAAGGGCAGTTCCTGCCTTACGAGCCTGATGGAATTTTTTGAGGAGGTGACTAAACACATTGATGAAGGGAGAGCAGTAGATGTAGTGTATATGGATTTCAGCAAGGCATTTGATAAGATACCCCCATGCAAGGCTTATTGAGAAAGTAAGGAGGCATGGGATCCAAGGGGACATTGCTTTGTGGATCCAGAACTGGCTTGCCCACAGAAGGCAAACAGTGGTTGTTAACGGGTTGTATTTTGCATGGAGGTCGGTGACCAGTGGTGTACCTCAGGGATCTGTTCTGGGACCCTTACTCTTTGTGATTTTTATAAGTGACCTGGATGAGGAAGTGGAGGGGTGGGTTAGTAAGTTTGCGGATGACACGAAAGTTGGGGGTGTTGTGGATAGTTTGGAGGGCTGTCAGAGGTTACAGAGGGACATAGATAGGATGCAGAGTTGGGCTGAGAAGTGGCAGATGCAGTTCAACCCAGATAAGTGTGAAGTGGTTCATTTTGGTAGGTCAAATATGATGGCCAAATATAGTATTAATGGTAGGAGTCTTGACAGTGTGGAGGATCAGAGGGATCTTGGGGTCAGAGTCCATAGGACGCTCAAAGCAGCTGCACAGGTTGACTCTGTGGTTAAGAAGGCATATGGTGTATTGTCCTTTATCAATCATGGAATTGAATTTAGGAGCTGAGAGGTAATGTTGCAGCTATATAGGTCCCTGGTCAGACCCCACTTGGAGTATTGTGCTCAGTTCTGGTCACCTCACTACAGGAAGGATGTGGAAGCCATATAGAGGGTGCAGAGGAGATTTACAAGGATGCTGCCTGGGATGCAGGCATGCCTTATGAAAGCAGGTTGAGGGAACTTGGCGTGATGGAGGATGAGAGGTGACCTAATAGAGGTGTATAAGATGATAACAGGCATTGATTGTGTGGATAGTCAGAGGCTTTTCCCCAGGGCTGAATTGGTGGCCACAAGAAGACACAGGTTTAAGGTGCTGGGGAGTAGGTATCGACGAGATGTCGGGGTAAGTTTTTTACTCAGAGTGGTGAGTGTGTGGAATGGGCTGCCGGCAACGGTGGTGGAGGCAAATACGATAGGGTCTTCTTTTAGATAGGTACATGGATCTTAGAAACATGGGTAAGCCTAGTAATTTCTAAGGTAGGGACATGTTCGGCACAACTTTGTGGGCCGTAGAGCCTGTATTGTGCTTAGGGTTTCTGTGTAGAAGAGGTTCACCAGGATGCTGCTTGGATTAGAGTATGAGCTGTAAGAAGTTGGACAAACTAGGATTGTTTTCTCTGAAGTGTCAGAGGCTGAGGGATGACCTGATAGAAGTGTTTAAAGTTATGACAGTGATAGACCAGGTAGATATTTTTTCCCCAAAGTGGAAATGTCAAGTATTAGAGGGCAGAGGTTTAAGGTGAGGGGGGGAAAGTTTGAAGATGTGTGGGGCAAGTTTTTTATGTAAGCAGAGTAGTGGGTGCCTGGAACACACTGCCAGGGCAGGTGGTGAGAACAGATGCGACACCAGTGTTTGAGGCATTTAGCCAGGTGCACGGACAGACGAGGAACAGGATACAGATCACGTGCAGGCAGATGGGATTAATTTAAATTGGCATCATGGTCAGCACAGACATTGTGGGTTGAAGGGCCTGTTCCTGGGCTCTACTGTTTTATTAAACACAATAGATGAATAGACTTATTTTGCCTGATGTTTTTAAGCTGATGTGGACATTGACATTTTATAAAATGGTCTGGTTTTGCAGATTTGACCAGTGTTTTGGAGTGCTGGGAGTCTTGGATCGCTTGCACCAGACCGATACTGTGTTCAGAGCAAGCAAAGAATATGAGCGCCACACTCTTCTGCTTGGTCTTGTTCCTCTATCTGAGACCATTCCTGATTCCCCCAAGAAAAAATGAAGCTAGCCCAGAACCAGTGAGGCAGACTCTGCAATCCTTAACCTTTTATTAATTTTTAACCCTTTGATTGTGGTTTGATTTGATAGTGATCTTAGATTTTTGATTTTCTGAACTTTCAAATTCTGTCAGATCCAGATCCACACACAAGAAATGTTGTTTGAACAAGTCTATGGATGTACTGTGGAGATCTATGTTCTAGATGATCCTTACATTTCCTGTGGCATACTCATCGCTGAGTTAAGTTCACGATCTCCTGTTTGATGTGGTAATTAATTATCAAAGCCTATTTCACATTAGCTTCACACAGCTCATAGTTTGGATTGACATCATAGTTGGCACAGACATGATAGGCTGAAGGGCCTGTTCTTGGGTTGTACTGTTCAATAGCCCCACCCTCCCACATTACTCTACCTGAAGGAACCAAGAGTGATGACAAGGCTGTTGCAATGTTTACACATTTTCATTCTCTAACAAGAATGGTAACTGAATTGTGGGTCAACGTTAGCTGACGGGGGGAAGTGGGGGGGGGGGTGTTGTTTTCCTGTTATTTAGCAAAGGCGGTGAAATTTTAGCAAAAAAATGGTAGATACAAAAGTTTTGACAGTTAAGAATAAAAGCAGTTTAGTACTTTTTAAAAGGATCAAGATGGCTTGGAACTGGACCTCTTTGTAACCAGGGGGGAAATGAACATTGGCTGAGATGCAGAGATCTTGAACTGGCCTTGCTCAATGCTTGTGTTGACAGCAATCAGTTAATACTATTATTAACATTATATGTACAAATAAAACCAATTATTCAACCATTGAATCAGTGACCCCAGGATATATTTTTTTTAACCTCCACACAAAAAACAATCTTAGTTCTGGCCATTGCCAGCTGGATGACATGCACAGATATTGGGTTGAGTAACCCACAATGTCAATAAAACCATCTTTTAGCTACAGATATATATAGATCAGGTGGAAAGTTGGGCAGAGTGTTGGCAGATGGAATTTAATCCTGACAAATGAGAGGTGATGCATTTTGAGAAGTTAAATAGGAGTAGCACATGTACAATGGTAGGACACTAATGATCAGAGACCCAAGGGTCAAGTCTGTAGCTCCCTGAAAGTGGCAACACGGGTGGATAGGGTGGTGAAGAAGGGGTAATGCATGCTTATCTTCGTAGGTTGGGGTGGAGAATGTAAGAGTTGGATGTTAAGTTGCAACTTTACAAAATTGCCTTGGCCACACTTGGAGCACTGTGTGCAGTTCTGGTCACCACACTGGGAAGGATGTGGCTGCACTGGAGAGGGTGCAGAGGATAACAATAGACAATAGGAGCAGAAGGAGACCATTCGGCCCTTCGAGTCTACACCACCATTTTGAGATCATGGCTGATCCTCAACAATCAATATCCTGTTCCTGCCTTGTCCCCATATCCCTTGATTCCCCTATCTATAAGAAACCTATCTAGCTCCTTCTTGAAAGTGCCCAGAGAATTAGCCTCCACTGCCCTCTGAGGCAGTGCATTCCACAAATTCACAACCCTCTGGGAGAAGAAGTTTTTCCTCACCTCTGTCCTAAATGGCCTAGCCCTTATTCTTAAATCATGCCCCCTGGTCCCGGACTTCCCCAACATCTGGAACATATTTCCTGTCTCTATCTTGTCCAATCCCTTAATAATCCTGTATGTTTCAATCAGATCCCCTCTCAATCTTCTCAATTCCAGCGTGTACAATCCCAGTCTTTCCAACCTCTCAGCATAAGACAGTCCCGACATCCCCGGAATTAACCTCGTAAACCTACGCTGCACGCCCTCTATAGCCAGGATATCCTTCCTTAACCCTGGAGACCAAAACTGTACACAATACTCCAGGAGTGGTCTAACCAGGGCCCTGTACAAATGCAAAAGAATCTCTTTGCTTTTGTACTCAATTCCCCTTGTAATACAGGCCAACATTCCATTAGCCTTCATCACTGCCTGCTGCACTTGCTCATTCACTTTCAGTGACTGATGAACAAGGACTCCTAGATCCCTTTGTATTTCCCTGTTACCTAACTCCACACCATTCAGATAATAATCCGCCTTCCTGTTCCTGCTCCCAAAGTGGAGAACCTCACACTTATCCACATTAAACTTCATCTGCCAAGTATCTGCCCACTTACCCAACCTATCCAAATCACCTTGAATTCTCCTAACTTCCTCTGCACATGTCGCACTGCCACCCAACTTTGTATCATCAGCAAACTTGCTAATGTTATTCACAATGTCTTCATCTAAATCATCAACGTAGATCGTAAACAGCTGCGGTCGTAAACAGCTAACGGGAGACATAGGGTAGATAGAATCTTTTCCCAGGGTAGGGGTATCATAACAAGAGGGCAGGTTTAGGGTGAGAAGGAGGAGTTTTAAAAGGGATTTAAGGAGTAAGTTTTTCCACAGGGAGTGGTTGATATCTGGAACTCGCTGCCAGAGGTGGTGGTGGTATAAGATGCAATCACTGTTTTAGAGAAATTTAGACACACACATAGAAACCCTACAGCACAATTCAGGCCCTTCGGCCCACAAAGCTATGCTGAACATGTCCCTACCTTAGAGATTACTAGGCTTACCTATAGCCCTCTATTTTTCCCAGCTCCATGTACCTATCCAAAAGTTTCTTAAAAGACCCTATCGTATCCACCACCACCACCGTTGCCGGCAGCCCATTCCATGCACTCACCACTGAGTAAAAAAACTTACCCCTGACATCTCCCCTGTACCTACTCCCCAGCACCTTAAATCTGTCCTCTTGTGGCAACCATTCCAGCCCTGGAGAAAAGCCTCTGACTATCTACCTGATCAATGCCTCTCATCATCTTATCTTCCTCTATCAGGTCACCCCTCATCCTCCCGTCGCTCCAAGGAGAAAAGGCCGAGCTCCCTCAACCTGCTTTCATAAGGCATGCTCTGCAATCCAGGCGGCATCCTTGTAAATCTCCTCTGCACCCTCTCTATGGCTTCCACATCCTTCCTGTAGTGAGGTGACCAGAACTGAGCATAGTACTCCAAGTGGGGTCTGACCAGGGACCTATGTAGCTGCAACAATATCTCTCAGCTCCTAAATTCAATTCCCCCAATACACCATGTGCCTTCTTCACCAGAGACAACCTATGCAGCTACTTTGAGCATCCTATGGACTCGGACCCCAAGATTCCTCTGATCCTCCACACTGCCAAGAGTCCTACCATTAATACTGTATTTCGCCATCATATTTGACCGACCAAAATGAACCACTTCACACTTACCTGGGTTGAACTCCATCTGCCACTTCTGTCCCGCTGTAACCTCTGACAGCCCTCTGTACTATCCACTACACATCCAACTTTTGTGTCATCTGCAAATTTACTAACCTATCTCTCCCCTCTGAGAATGTGTATAAGGTATAAGGAAAGGTTAGGAGAGTAAAAGATTGTGAGCCCTGAGACATGAATTAAAGGGTACATCACTATGGCTGTAATAGACTGCTTGAAATAGCTGTGCTTCACTTTGCAGTGCCTTGTTCTAGCGATTTTGCTTGCTTCAGCCAGTTTTCTGCAGCCTTGAGGAATGATTGTACTGGTACTATCAGTTCCTGTCTCAGCAAGTCTGCACAATTGACTCTTGCTCCACTAAACTGACCCTGAGCCCACCATGAGAAACCTTATGTATACAAAGATAAGCGGTGGAACAAGATGGTCTGAAAAGATTAAGGAACTATAGCTTTAGTAGAAGTAGTAACTTTTTAAGTAAATTCCTTTGTCTGTAACCAATCGCGATGTAGAAAATAAGTGCAATGCTGCCTGACTGATGCATGATCATTCCTTATATGGTAATTGTTTGCATCTCTGAAAAAGTATAAGAATGTATGTAGATCAATGTACCTCAGAGACCACCCAGTCCGGGATGTAGGTGCCTGGCTTGGTGCCCTCTCTTCGGATCAAGTAATAAAGAGATTGAACGAGAACAGTGATCTTTTGAGTCTTCTCTCCGACCAAATTCGACACCTCCTCATCCAGGTCGTTTATAATAATCACAAATAGTAAGGGTCCCAGGACAGATCCCTGAGGTACAACACTGGTCACTGACCATGCAGAATACAACCCTTCAACAACCACTCTTTGCCTTCTGTGGGCCAGCCAGTTCTGGATCCACACTGCAATGTCCCCTTGGATCCCATTCCTCCTTACTTTCTCTATAAGCCTTGTATGGGGTATTTTATCAAATGCCTTGCTGAAATCCATATACACTACATCTACTGCTCTCCCTTCATCGATGTGTTTAGTCACATCTTCAAAAAATTCAATCAGGCTCATAAGGCAGGACCTGCCCTTGACAAAGCCATGCTGACTATTCCTAATCATATTATACCTCTCCAAATGTTCATAAATCCTGCCTCTCAGGATCTTCTCCATCAGTTTACCAACCACTGAGGTAAGACTCACCGGGTCTATAATTCCTTGGGCTATCTCTACTCCCCTTCTTGAATAAGGGAACAACAGCCACAACCCTCCAATCTTCTGGGACCTCTCCTGTCTCCATTGATGATGCAAAGATCATCGCCAGAGGCTCCACAATCTCCTCCCTCGCCTCCCACATCAACCTGGGGTACATCTCATCCGGTCCCGGCGACTTATCTAACTTGATGCTTTCCAAAAGCTCCAGCACCTCTTTCCTAATATCTACATGCTCAAGCTTTTCAACCCGCTGCAAGTCCCCACTACAATCCCCCAGATCTTTTCCCATAGTGAATACTGACGTAAAGTATTCATTAAGTACCTCTGCTATTTCTTCCGGATCCACACACACTTTCCCACTGCTGCACTCGATAGGCCCTATCCTTTCGCATTTCATCCTCTTGCTCTTCATGTACTTGTAGAACGCCTTGGGGTTTTCCTTAATCCTGCCCACCAAGGCCTTCTCATGTCCCCTTCTGGCTCTCCTAATCTCCTTCTTAAGCTCCTTCCTGTTATCCTTATACTCTTCCAGATCTCTAACATTACCTAGCTCTCTGTACCTTTTGTAAGCTTTTCTTTTCCTTTTGACTAGATTTATTATAGCCTTCGTACACCACGGTTCCTGTATCCTGTCATGACTCCCGTCTCATTAGAACATTCCTATGCAGAGCTCCACACAAATATCCCCTGAATATTTGCCACATTTCTTCTGTACTTTTCCCTGAGAACATCTGTTCCCAATTTAATCTTCCAATTTCCCGCCTGAGAGCCTCATAATTCCCTTTACTCCAAGTAAACGCCTTTCTAGTCCGTCTGTTCCTACCTCTCTCCAATGCTATCGTAAAGGAGATAGAATACCAAGTCAAACACAGCCTCTCTTGTAGGCTTATCCACATATTGTGTCAAGAGTCCTTCCTGAACACACTTAACAAACTCCACCTCTCACTGTCTGGAGATGCCAATCGATGTTTGGGAAATTAAAATCTCCCATCACAACAACTCTGTTATTATCACACCTTTCTAGGATCTGCTTCCCTATCTGCTCCTTGATATCCCTGTTACTATTGGTACTGGAATTGGTTTATTATTGTCACTTGTACCGAGGTGCAGTGAAAAGCTTGTCTCACAAACCGATCGTACAGGTCACTTCATTACACAGTGCAGTTACGTTGAGTTAGTACAGAGTGCATTGATGTAGTACAGGTAAAAACAATAGTACAGAGTAAAGTGTCACAGCTACAGAGAAAGTGCAGTGCAATAAGGTGCAAGGTCACAACGAGGTAGATCATGAGGTCATAGTCCATCTCATTGTTTAAGGGAACCGTTCAATAGTCTTATCACAGTGGGGTAGAAGCTGTCCTTAAGTCTGGTGGTACGTGCCCTCAGGCTCCTGTATCTTCTACTTGATGGAAGAGGAGAGAAGAGAGAATGTCCCGGGTGGGTGGGGTCTTTGATTATGCTGGCTGCTTCACCAAGACAACGAGAGGTAAAGACAGAGTCCAAGGAGGGGAGGCTGGTGTCCGTGATGTGCTGGGCTGTGTCCACAACTCTCTGCAGCTTCTTGCGGTCCTGGGCAGAGCAGTTGCCATCCCAAGCCGTGATACATCCAGATAGGATGCTTTCCATGGTGCATCGGTAAAAGTTGGTGAGAGTCAAAGGGGACAAATGAAATTTCTTTAGCCTCCTGAGGAAATAGAGGCGCTGGTGAACTTTCTTGGCCATGGTATCCATGTGGTTTGTCCAGGACAGGCTGTTGGTGATGTTCACTCCCAGAAACTTGAAGCTGTCAACCCTCTCAACCTCAGCACCATTGACGTAGACAGGTGTATGTACACGGCCCCCTTTCCTGAAGTCAATGACCAGTTCTTTCATTTTGTTGACATTGACGGAAAGGTTGTTGTCATGACACCATTCCACTAAGCTCTCTATCTCCTTCCTGTACTCCGACTCATCACTGTTTGAGATACGGCCTACAACGGTGGTATCATCTGCAAACTTGTAGATGGGCGGCCTATAATAAACACTCAGTAAAGTTATTGACCCCTTCCTGTTCCTAACCTCCACCCACAGAGACTCCATAGACAGACCCTCCATGACGTCCACCTTTTCTGCAGCTGTGACACTACCTGTGATCAACAGTGCCACTCCCCTACCTCTTTTGCCTCCCTTTCTGAAATATCTAAAACCCAGCACTTGAAGTAACCATTCCAGTCCCTGAGCCATCCAAGTCTCTGGCCACCACATCATATCTCCAAGTATTGATCCAAGCTCTAAGCTCATCTGCCTTGTTCACAATACTCCTTGCATTAAAATACACATTTCAACACGGTCTGAGCACGTCCCTTCTCTGTCACCTGCCTATCCTCCCTCTCGTACCTACTACTAGCTTTCTCTATTTGAGAGCCAAACACCAAATAGACAAGGGATAGAAGGATACGGTCCTAATGTGAGCAGATGGAATTAGTGTAGATGGACAAAAAAGGTCAGCATGGACATGAGGGCCAAAGGGCCTGTTTATATGCTTTACAATACACAGATCAGCTAATGAGGCCATCCTGTTCAAAATGGGATTACTGGTAAATCTGCTCTTCCCTCCTGCTCCCTCAATAGTCCAATGACAACATTTTACAGGGCAAGGTGGGTGAGTGTGGCTGATTTTCCCCTAATGCTTCCTAGATCACTGAGAAAAGTTTAAATCTGAGGTTAGCATCAAGCTAGAATCCTGGCCAGTGAACCAGAAACACAAAAGAGAAGTGTGGGAGTGTCCACTGATGACATGGGGTAGTTAATTTAAGTACCTCTGTTGCACTTAAGGCGACTGGTTCCAGCCACAATTATGTTGCTTCAGTCAACTCTCTGGGATTAGTAGATAGATTATGGATTCTGCATTGCTGTCTCAGCTACCTATACCCCACCTCCCAACTTTGTTGTTGTGATCAGTACATTTACCATCTTCACAGTGCCTGCTGGAAGCAGTGAAGAGACTGTCCCTGACTCCATCCCACAGTTGTTACTTGCCAAAGTAGTGACACAAGCAGAAATGAAGAACATGCACAGACACAGTAGTGTAGTGGTTAGCGTAACGCTATTACAGCACCAGTGACCTGGGTTCAATTCCGGCCACTGTCTGTAAGGAGTTTGTACGTTTTCCCCGTGTCTGTGTGGGTTTCCTCCGGGTGCTCCAGTTTCCTCCCTCATTCCAAAGACGTACGGGTTATGAGTTGTGGGCATACTATATTGGCACTGGAAGTGTAGTGACACTTGTGGGCTGCCCCCAGAACACTCAACACAAAAGATGCATTTCACTGTGTGTTTCAATGTACATGTGACTAATAAAGATATCTAAACATGCCTCCTTTCTTGAACATGTCAAGTCCCATCACATCATTTAGAGGGGGTTCCCTGCTATTTGCCACAGGGCAAATCATCAGAAAGACCCACTTCAGCTGTCTCCTTCCAGTGATTGACGAGCTCCTCCCAGAGTCACAATGAACATTTCTTAATCACATAATGTTCAACAAAAAATTAGACAGCAGTAGTAACAACCATACATGGCCTTTGATTTCAGAGGTGCTCAACTCCAGTAACCAAGAGGGACTGGTTATAAAGAATCCTTATTCAGCTGCCCTCAGATGTTCATTAGCTGGCTGAATCTGCTGCACAATCCAAACCAGTGTCCATCACACACCCAATCCCAGCAAGGCTCTGTCATTGTCCCTACTCTCTAAATCTTCCTCACTGCACTTCACCGCCAACAACTCACAAAGAGAAATTAATCTGCACAATGAGCTGGAAGCTGTTAACCTTTGTTGCTTCCATTCCACCATGGTGCTGAAAGGATTTTCTGAAGGTTCAAGGTGAGAGGAAGAGGTTATGCACCAACCTGTGCCTCTAGGACTAGTTACCATCAGCAGCATTACTGAAGGAGGCAGGAAGCCTACTCACTGAAAGAAAGATAATCCATGCTTACATTAAATAAACAACCATACAAAATTTTCATTTTAGTGTTTTTTTTAATTTTTTTGTGAATTTTAATTGATTTTTTATATAAAAGGAAAGCAGAGTTACCACAAATTACAAAGGGCAAAACACTAGCCAGAAGGAACCACATCAGACTAAAAAGCAAAGACTCTAAATGATTAAGTTTATGTTACAAGCTCTTGTTCAAGTATCTTACAAGTTTTGTTTTAAAAGTGGGATAAGTCTGCATGTGGTAATTTCTAGTATTACAGCAGCCAGCATAAGGAGATTCACCGGCATCCTAACAGGCACTCTGAGCATTCCACTTCAGACCAGTGTCCCACTGTGTGCACTCAACCTACTCAAACTGCTGGATAACTGCAGACCTGTTCATGGCTCATAAAAGTACCGCACCCCCTTTGCAAATCATCAAGCTGTCAATTTTGAATTGGCTGCACTGATAACTGAATATCTTATCGACACTCCTGGCGATGGAGACCAAAGACCATCAAAAGTCAAGCACTCATGACAGAGGAACAGGCTTGGAAGCACAAGTCAATAGGTTAGGAGATTTCCAAATTTAGCAGCGATGAGACATTATTGGGAGCTAGACTTTGAATTACTTTGATCTAAAAGGGAAGCCATTCGGTGCTCCAGTGACTTTATTAATAGAGATCAACCCAAAGTCTCCAGTGTCCCCAAGTCTCTGCACTCCTGAATGGGCAAACTCTTGCATTCAAATTAAACATCACAATAAACTCCATCCCACTTAGTGAGAGGCTTTAAATTCAGTTGAATTTATTAACATTAAACAATGACTTAGTCATGTTTGTGAACTGACTAGAGATTGAAGTGAAATGGAAGAATATCACTAGTATAAACGCATTGGAGGAAGGCTGCAGAGGCAAGTATTCCACAACCATCAAAAAGAAAACCAGTGCAAACCCAACCACAGCAAGAAACTCTCCAAATTCAGCACAATGTCTGAGCCATCAGGCACTGCTCAACCACCTGAGAACTGAGTATCAGCAAAGGAATTAACTTTCTCCAGAGCAGTATATTCTTCCTCTTCATTCTGTCCACCCCGCCCCCCCCCACCCTCCAGTCCAAAAATCCCAAGAATTTTACAAGGCAGTTTTAAAGATGCGTTTGGACTCACCCAACTTGCAGAGTATTTGAACAGAGTTACTCTTCAAGTTCCGTTCTACCAGAAGCTGCCAAATCTGTGCCGCAAACACTATCTGCATCAACACAAACTCAACCCCTAGCTGGCTGGACAGATAGTAATTTCCCATCATTTGCTGACTGCCTCAGTGCACTGAAATATTCAGCCTGCAGTTCCCGAGCCTGCCCCTAGTCCCCATAACCACTCTGTCTTACTCACCTGAACCCGTGCCACTCCACACAGAACCCCTGCTCAATACCCTCATCCTTTATCATGCTTACAGCAGAACAATTAACAGGAAGTTCATACTGCAGTTGGGCAGCTGGAGCTTTGCTCCATTAATCGCACTCAGCAACAATTACTCAGTGAACAAGCCTGATGGTAACAGCTCATTTCCAGAGAGGTGACTATTATGTTCTACCCAACAGCTTCTAACTCTAGTGGAAATCAGATGATTAATGGGTTTTTACAGGTGAGATGATCCTGAATGACTGAGGGACATTTTGCTTTTACCAAACACTCATCACATCACCACGTACTCTCAATTCATTTTGCAGCTCTTGGGAGCTCATGAGATAACTTTGGTTCAGTGAACTCCAAACTTCAGTTTATGAACTTTATATTCTGCATGGGAAGTCTCCTGGAAAATAGGCTTACAAGCTCTAAATACGATTTCTAAACAGAAATCACGTAACCATTTGGGGACAACCAAATATTGTCCATGTTTTGACAGGGCACCCAAGAAAAAGCCAGAACTTTAAAACCTGAAGGGAGAATGGGCAGAACTAAGTGAATCAAAGAGAGCGCAAAGAATGGTCCTGGGGAGTGCACGTTACATCGCAAGTTAAAGCTGGTTCTCAGAAGAGTTAGTGTAGATTCAGTATTCTGTATGCCAAAGGTCCGACTTTCACGGTGATGTTAGTTCTAATGTACTTCAGCACAAGACACTTGTAGGATGTTTACAACCATTTTTTTCTCCTAAGTTTTCTACCGAGCAGACCCGAGTTGGTTACTGTCTCAATCTGGGTAAAACTGCTGCAAGTAACATGGCTCAATTATCTCCAGGCCTGAATTTCACTGGCCTGAGAGAGCGATGTTTAGATAGTGTCACATGGAGGGCTAGTTTAGTTCAGTATTGGATAGTTAACAACAGATGTGTAAAGCAGGTTTCTAGCTTGATGCATTTTAAGTAATCATTATGCTGTCACCAGGTAGTGACTACAGCAAAGTAGGGCAAAATGGGCAAGAGCCATGATCGAAAATGAAGCGGTGATGCATGGGGAGAAGGCGTTTACTCTGCTGAATGGAGGCACGGCAGGTGAAACAGGCTGGTGCTCCTGTGGTGAAAAAAATTGGGGATGGATCATCAGAGGCAAGTGATTCAAAGGGTGGGGACGGAAGAAGGGAAATGCCCATAACATGAATTGACCACACAAGCTGCATTTTTCGCTTAGAATAAATCCACAGCACCTTTTGTTTAAACGTATGCAACTGACTTGTATTCAGCATCTGCGAAACCCAGATTTTTTCTTTGGCAAATATGGCTAGATTCTTAAAGATTTCTTACTTAGGAAAAAAAGACATTCAGCTACAAGCTTGTGGACTTGCGTTATATACAAATTGTCCCGTGAATCACACACTGGAATTTTAACTGCAACAGTGTGATTTCAGTACACTAAACGGCAAAGAGAAGCTCTACGAATATTCCAAATTACCTGAAATAAAACATGTTCTTGTTTCAGAGGCATTTTTAAAGAAATTCATTAAATAAAAGCAGCTTCACATTACCAGAACTGTGCTGGTTGTGCATTCAGGGATCTCCACCTGAATTACACCAACAATCCAGCCTCTTAGTTGCAAATAAATCAATCTGTTATGTATGAACATTCTGGTTAAGTAGAGAAAACCAGTGTCCTGTGAGTGATCTCAGTCCTGGAGCTCCAGGGAGTCAGTTACAGGAATCCTGGAAGTTTATGGGATGACTGGAAATGTGAAATGTAAACAATGTGTTTTCAAAATCACAAACTAGTGTCAGGTTATAATCGACTCTTCAAACACCATCAGGCAGCAATCCGGAAATGTTTGCAGTCAGGCAATTTTGCTTCTAGCATCACCAAACATTTTCAGGATATATCTAATCGTGGTGAGGTTAAAGGGGACACATCCTCCTGAAAAGCACGACAGCCCTGGGAAGAAGGGCCATTACCCAGGACTAATACTTTATCCCACAGTCCCTACATTGAGCAAGCTGCTTGGTCAGCAGTTATTATCAGCAGTTCTTATCCCACATCTTCAGTAAGAATTAGCATTGATAGATAAAACATCCAACAGCACGGATTGAGGAGTTTAGCCCTTCAGTGAGTTCAGCACCAAGGAAATAGGAAGACAAAAGCTGTACTCAGTGATACCTGCCAGATTCTACATTGGTGCATGGGACCAGTCACGTGGAGATACACTTCCCAAATAGCGAATACATCCCAAATAAATCAGGCCACTTCAACCGGGAGGGAGGGGAGCCTCAGGAAAAGAGTTTACTGACTGAGCGAGAGAGACAGGGGGCATGTGCGTGAGAGAGACAGAGGGGGCATGAGAGACAGTAGGGGCATACGCAAGAGAGAGGGCGTGCGTGCGTGCGAGAGGCAGGGGCTGCATGCAAGAGAAACAGGTAGACTAAGAGAGATGTAAAAGGGGAGAAAGAGCACGAAAAAATGATGAAGTACAAGAGGATGAGCTCTAAATGCATTGAAAGAAAGGCGGAGAAAATTAATTCTCCTCACTAAAAGTGTCACCCAACCCTTGGGCTACTGAGGGATCAAACTTGCCAGCAGTTCTGTGAGGGACAAACAAACCCAAGTTTGAGCTGGAGCTGGAAAGGCTCAGCCAGGTTTTCTCATCACCAGCTCGTCCTCCAGGGCCTATTCATGCCATCCATGAGATACATGCACAGCAAGCACAACATATTAAATCCCGATATCACCAGCATTACAATAGCACATCCCAATATACTCTGACACAGCAAACCTGCAACAATTGCAAGGCTCAATTTTTCCCCATTTACTGCTAACCACAGACCACAATAAAAGTGATGATTTAACAAGATGATGCTTTGGCTCCTAGTGAGGGTTGTATTTCCAAGATAACAAGCTAGATGGGACTTCAGATCACCACTTTACCAGGACACCAAAAATAAACTACACCGTGACATCCCTACGTAACACATGACAGTTGAGAATGACGTTGCCCAATATAATTTCAGCAATACTACTCCAAGCAGACAGCTCATCAGCTCTGACGAAATCAGACTGTAGAATTTTTCAAGGTGTTGATGGCTTGAGTTCGACAAAATGAAAGAGACAACTGGATAGTAGCAAGTACGATTTGTGGCCATAGACACTGCAGCAGTGACCCTGATCGAGAGTTTCATGTGGGGCCAATGAGCTACTTCCTAACGTCGGTATCTCTAGCTATCAGGCTGTTGAAGTTCATTCCACCAAATGGAATAAGGCCTGAGATAAAGTACCTGTCACGCAATAGGATCTGCATTTTAAATCACCATCCCTATTCGATCCCGCCTGCGGTAATTTGTAATCGGGTGCAAACAAAACCTTGACAATTCAAAATCCAGGATAAGGAACTGATAATTTTATCAACATTAGCAGGCCAATAGGAGAGTTATTAGCTGAGCGAGCAGAATTTAACTACGTGCTGCTCAAAAACAGGAGCAGGCAATAATAAGGCATCTTTTTAATCCCATTCTCCGCTGGGGAAGGGTTCAGATTTTTTTGGATATCTGAGTGAAGCTGTATTGTCGACTCCCAAATCAAGCAGATGAATTATATTTCAGACAATTGTTTTCATGCAACATTCATTCGTATGGGTGAAGGCTGTGAAACCAGCTCCGAATACAAGTCTTCAGGCAGTTGATGCAATTGCCCACTGCCCAGCGTTGAAGAATGTCTGATATTCAGCCCAGTTTTTCTGTAGCTCATTGAGGTGACAATACCAAAGTTCAAATAAAGATCCAGGGTTGAGAGGAAGAGTCAACTCTCTATTTATCTGTGGTCTCAACTTGCAGGCGTTCTGCTGAAGCACCCTCCAGGCTCGGAGTAGAGTTGGCTCCTTGGGTCATGCTTTGAGAGGGGAGCGGTGATCCAATCTCGGCCTCGCTGGCAGCACCAGAGGTTTTACTGGAAGACACGGATGGCAGCCGTCGCTTTTCTTCACCTCCCAGTGAATGTCGCTTGCGGCCAACTTCATCACAAATTGGAGGCTGCAACAAAAAGAGCGACTTCATTCTGTGCCCCAGTGGGCTCACTTTTAGCTAAACGTTTTATAATTTTACAACTGAGAAATATGCAGGAGTTCAACAAGAGCATGGATTAACATCTATTTAATGTATCCATTCACACAGGGACATCACTTCCACTTTAAGACATTGCAGGGAGCATCCAAACACTACTGCTAGTATGAAATATGGCAGTCACCCACCACTGAAGACCTTAATGAAGTTTCTCAAGTGCAACCAGGAAGAACAGTACTGAAATCAAATTGATACTGGCTCAGGAGGAATGGTAAACTGAGCAAAACTGCAGGAGGTCACAAGCATAGAGCAGAGCAGTCAGTCAATGTTGCTTAATGTGAAGAAATCTCAAGTGGAGCATTTACACGAGAAGGAGCAGAAGCTACTGAGAGAGCGCGAGAGAGTGAGAGGGAGTGCACGAGAGGGAGCGTGTGAGAGAGACTGTAGGGTTGGGAGAAAAGACACAAAAATGTCAGTCTGGGTTCTATAGCCATGCACTTGAGTAATGCTGAATCTCCCCAACAGGACACAGTGGAGACTGCAGGTGCTGGAATCTGCAGCAACCAACTGTCTGCTGGAGGAACTCAGCGGGTGAGACAGCACCGTGGAGGGAATGGACAGTCCATGTTTCAGACTAAGACCCTTCACCTGGACTGAAAGACAGAGGGGGATAACTGGTAATGGAGAGGTAGGGGAAGGGGTAGAGCAGAAGCCAGTAGGTGATAGGTAGATCCAGGTGAGGGGGGGGGGGTGACGGGTAGATCCAGGTGAGGGGGGGGTGACGGGTGGATCCAGGTGAGGGGGGGGGGTGACGGGTGGATCCAGGTGAGGGGGGGGGGTGACGGGTAGATCCAGGTGAGGGGGGGGTGACGGGTGGATCCAGGTGAGGGGGGGGGGTGACGGGTAGATCCAGGTGAGGGGGGGGTGACGGGTAGATCCAGGTGAGGGGGGGGGGGTGACGGGTGGATCCAGGTGAGGGGGGGGGGGTGGATCCAGGTGAGGGGGGGGTGGATCCAGGTGAGGGGGGGGGTGGATCCAGGTGAGGGGGGGGGTGGAACTTTCTCCCTCATTACTGCATGATGTTCCTCAGAATGTCCTCTCTTCTTTCACATCCCCCATTACACCTGAAGATTCCATACCCTGGAGTGTTGAGTTCCCAATCCTCTTCTTCAGTCAATCATGCTTTTGTGATAGCAGAACTACCCGTTCCCATGTGCTGATCAACACTCAGGTTCATCCGCCTTACCAGTCTGAGCAGTGTGGAGGAACAGAGGGGACCTTGGGGTCCAAGTCCATAGATCCTTCAAAGTTGCCACACAAGTTGATAGGGCGGTTAAGGCGGCGTACAGTGTGCTGGCCTTCATTAGTTGGGGGATTGAGTTCAAGAGCCGCGGGGTAATGTTGCAGCTCTATAAAAACTCTGGTTAGACCACACTTAGAGTATTGTGTTCAGTTCTGGTCACCTCGTTATAGGAAGGTTGTGGAAGCTTTAGAGATGGTGCAGAGGAGATTTACCAGGATGCTGCATGAATTAGAGAACATGAGGATAGGCTGAGTGAGCTATGGCTTTTCTCTCTGGAGTGACACAGGATGAGAGGTGACTTGATAGAGGTGTACAAGATTATGAGGGGCATAGACAGAGTGGACAGTCAGCACCTTTTCCCCAAGACCAGAGTACATCTGTTTAAGGTCAGAGGAGGAATGTTCATGGGAGATGTCATAGGTAGGTTCATTACACAGAGAGTGGTGGGTGCCTAGAATGCATTGCTGGGTGTGGTGGTAGACGCTGATACAATAGGGACATTTAAAAGACTCTGAGATAGGCACATGTAAGTAAGAAAAAGGGAGGGTTGTGGGCTGTGCAGGAGGGAATGGTTAGATTGATCATGGATTGAAGGTGTTCATATAGTTTGGCACAACATCGTCGTGGGCCAAAGGGCCCGAACTGTGCTGAACTGTTCTATGTTCAGTCAGACTCCTTGCATTAAAATGGATTCGATTTAGCCTTGTGATCGTCCCTTGTGGCGCCCACGTCTGATCTGCTAACTGGACTGAATTAATGTTCTTTCTATATCTGACCAAACCTCACCCCCAATTGTACATCTACTCTGTGTATCATTACCTTGACAAATTAGTTTAAACCTTTCCCAATAGCACCAACAAATCTCTCTGCTGCACCCATTCTGTTCCATGTACAACCAGTTCAGATCAGAAAGGTCCCACTTTCCCCAGAAACAATTCAAATGATCCAAAAATCTAAAGCCCTCCCTCCAACACCATCCTTTAGTTACACATACATCTGACCTATCCTCCTATTCTTATGCCTCCTTAACTGCTTGCTGCAGTTGGTGTGCAAGGACACCATATGCCGATCACTAGATGTCTATCCCTGTCCCTCTATGACCAGATGTTAGATGTCCCCACCACTCTGTCTCTTGTACCCCTTTAGTCCCCTTGGCTCCCATTCTCCACCCTCTTATGCCTTTTGAAAGTCTCAATATACATCACAGCACAACATCATCCCATTACTTCCAGAAACTCAGTTGGGTCATACATAAACGCCACTCATCCCACACCCTTGGCCACTCTAGATGAAAATTAATTTTGTCCCTGACAATAATCTGAAATGGTTTTCGATCACTGATGTTAGACTGACTGGGCTGTAACCTCCAGGATTATTCCTTTTATGTTTAAGAAGGCCTTCAATTTATTGCAGGAGGGGTGTTAATGCAAGAAGGAAAATAAAACATAACAACAAAGTACAGGCCCTTTGGCCCACAATATTGTGCTACATTTTATCCTACTCTAAGATCCACCCAACCCTTCCCTCCCAAAAAGCCCTCCTTTCTTCTATCATTCATGAGTCTATCCAGGAGTCTCACAAATGTCACTAATGTATCTGCCTCCACCATCTCTGCCGGCAGTGCGTTCCACACACCCACCACTCTCGGTGTAAAAACTTACTTCTAACATTTCCCTTGTACCTTCATCCAATCACCTCAAAATTATGCCCCTTGTGTTAGCCAGTTTTGCCCTGGGAAAAAGTCTCTGACTGTCCACTCGATCTCTGCCTCTTATCATCTTTACATCTCTCATCCTCCTTCGCTCTAAAGAGAAAAGCCCCGGCTCACTCAACCTATCCTCTTAAGACATGCTCTCCAATCCAGGCAACATCCTGGTAAATCTCCTCTGCACCCTCTCTAAAGCTTCCACATCTTTCCTATATAGGTATTGGTGTTGGTTTGGTATTGGCTAATTATTGTCACTTGTACCAAGGTGCAGTGAAAAGCTTGTCTCACAAACCGATCGTACAGTTCAATTCATTACACAGTGCAGTTACATTGAGTTAGTACAGAGTGCATTGATGTAGTACAGGTAAAAACAATAACGGAACAGAGTGAAGTGTCACAGCTACGGAGAAAGTGCAGTGCAATAAGATTCAAGGTCACAAGAAGGTAGATCGTGAGGTCATAGTCCATCTCATTGTACAAGGGAACCGTTCAATAGTCTTATCACAGTGGGGTAGAAGCTGTCCTTAAGTCTGGTGGTACGTGCCCTCAGGCTCCTGTATCTTCTACTCGATGGAAGAGGAGAGAAGAGAGAATGTCCCAAGTGGGTGGGGTCTTTGATTATGCTGGCTGCTTCACCAAGACAACGAGAGGTAAAGACAGAGTCCAAGGAGGGGAGACTGGTGTCCGTGATGTGCTGGGCTGTGTCCACAACTCTCTGCAGTTGCTTGCGGTCCTGGGCAAAGCAGTTGCCGTACCAAGCCGTGATACATCCAGATAGGATGCTTTCTATGGTGCATCGGTAAAAGTTGGTGAGAGTCAAAGGGGACAAACCAAATTTCTTTAGCTAGCCTCCTGAGGAAGTAGAGGTGCGGATGAGCTTTCTTGGTCGTGGCATCTACATGATTTGACCAATAATACGTGATAATGAGGTGACCAAAACTGAATACTCCAAGTGTGGTCTGACCAGAGTTTTATAGAGCTGCAACATCACCTTGCATCTCTTGAACTCAATACCTTGACTAATGAAGGCCAACACACCATATGCCTTCTTAACAACCCTATCGACCTGCGCGGCAACCTTGAGGGATCTATGGACATCTGCTAAGAGTCCTGGCATTAACCATGTATTCTGACTTCAAATTCATTCTTCCAAAGTATATCACTTCTCACTTTTCCAGGTTGAACTCCATCTGCCACTTCTCAGCCTAGTTCTGCATCCTATCAATGTCCTGTTGTAACCTACAGCAACATGCTACACTATCCACAACACCACCAACCTTGGTGTCATCTGCATACTTACTAACCCACCCTTCCACATCCTTATCCAAGTCATTTATAAAAATCTTCCTAGTCACCTTCTCAACACCACTGGTGACGGACCTCCAGGCAGAATACGCTCCATCTACCACCACTCTCGTTTTCTATGGGCGAGCCAATTCTGAATCCACACAGCCAAGTTTCCCTGGATCCCTTGCGTCCTGACTTTCTGAATGAACCTTCCATGAGGAACCTTATCAAACGTCCAAACCTTACTAAATTGGGATGACATTTTTGAAGGGAAATGTACTATGGAGATGTGGTTGATGTTCAGGGATCTTTTGCAGGATGTTAGGGATAAATTTGTCCAAGTGAGGCAGAGAAGGAATGGCAGGGTGAAGGAACCGTGGGTGACGAGTGAGGTGGAACGACTAGTTAGGAAGAAGAAGGCAGCATACATAAGGTGTAAGCAGCAAGGATCGGACAGGGCTCGTGAGGAATATATAGTAGCAAGGAAGGAACTTAAGAAAGGGCTGAGGAAGGCGAGAAGGGGACATGAAAAGGCTTTGGCAAGTAGGATTAAGGAGAATCCCAAGGCTTTTTTCTCGTACGTAAAGAGCAGAAGAATGGCTAGGGTAAAGGCACGTCCGATTAAAGACAAAGGTGGGAGGATGTGCCTGGAAGCTGTGGAAGTGGGTAAGGTTCTCAATGAATACTTCTCTTCAGTATTCACCAAGGAGAGGGGTCTTGATGATACTGAGGACAGTGTTGGTGAGGGTAATGTTCTAGAGTATATAGGTATTAAGAGAGAGGATGTGTTGGAGTTGTTAGAAAATATTAGAACAGATAAGTCCCCGGGGCCTGACAGAATATTGCCCAGGCTGCTTCGTGAGGCGAGAGAGGAGATTGCTGAACCGTTGGCTAGGACCTTTGAGTCCTCGTTGTCCACTGAGATGGTACCTGAGGATTGGAGGGTAGCGAATGTTGTTCCCTTATTCAAGAAAGGTAGTAGGGATAGTCCAGGGAATTACAGACCGGTGAGCCTTACGTCTATGGTGGGTAAGCTGTTAGAAAGGATTCCTATCTCTTATAGGATCTATGAGCATTTAGAGAATCATGGACTGATTAGGGACAGCCAGCATGGCTTTGTGAAGGGAAGATATTGCCTCACAAGCATGATAGGGTTCTTTGAGGAAGTGACAGGAAGATTGATGAGGGTAGTGCAGTGGATGTGGTCTACATGGATTTTAGTAAGGCGTTTGACAAGGTCCCACATGGTAGGCTTCTTCAGAAGGTCAAAGGCCAAGGGATCCAGGGAGGCTTGGCCGTGTAGAAAGCAGAGGGTTGTGGTGGAGGGAGTGCATTCGGATTGGAGGGCTGTGACTAGTGGTGTCCCATAGGGATCGGTTCTGGGACCTCTAATTTTTGTGATATTTATTAACGACTTAGATGAGGGGGTGGAAGGGTGAGTTAGCAAGTTTGCAGATGACACAAAGATTGGTGGTGTTGTGGATAGTGTGGAGGGCTGTCAAAGATTGCCGAGGGATATTGATAGGATGCAGAGCTGGGTTGACAAGTGGCAGATGGAGTTCAATCCAGAGAAGCGTGAGGTAGTACACTTTGGAAGGACAAACTCCAAGGCAGAGTACAAAGTAAATGGCAGGATTCTGGGCAGTGTGGAGGAGCAGAGGGATCTGGGGGTTCATATCCACAGATCACTGAAAGTCGCCTCACAGGTAGATAGGGTAGTTAAGAAAGCTTATGGGATGTCAGCTTTCATAAGTCGTGGGATCGAGTTTAAGAGCCGAAAAGTGATGATGTAGCTTTACAAAACTCTGGTTAGGTCACACTTAGAGCACTGTGTCCAGTTCAGGTGGCCTCATTATAGGAAGGATGTGGAGGCGTTGGAAAGGGTGCAGAGGAGATTTACCAGGATGCTGCCTGGATTAGAAAGTATGGATTATGAGGAAAGACTTAGGGAGCTAGGGCTGTTCTCATTGGAGAGGAGGAGGATGAGGGGAGACATGATAGAGGTATACAAGATATTGAGAGGAATAGATAAGAGTAGACAGCCAGCGCCTTTTTCCCAGGGCACCAACGCTCAAAACAAGAGGACATGGCTTTGTAATGGGTGGGAAGTTCAAGGGAGATGTCAGAGGGAGGTTTTTCACCCAGAGAGTGGTTGGTGCATGGAATGCGCTGCCTGGGGTGGTGGTGGAGGCTGATACATTGGACAAGTTCAAGAGATTGTTAGATAAGCATATGGAGGAATTTAAGATGTGGGAGGAAGGGCTTAGATGGTCTTAGGTGTGGTTTGAAGGGTGGCACAACATGATGGGCCGAAGGGCCTGTATTGTGCTGTATTGTTCTATGGTTCTAAATCCATGTACACCACATCCACTGCTCTACCTTCATCAATGTGCTTTGTCACATCCTCAAAAAATTCAATTAGGCACCTGAGGCCCGACCTGCCACTCACAAAGCCATGCTGACTGTCCCTAATCAGCCTATGCTTCTCCAAGTGCCCATAAATCCTGTCTCTAAGAATCTTCTCCAGTATTTTGCCCACCACTGAAGTAAGACTCACTGTCCTGTAATTCCCAGGGTTATCCCTACTTCTTTTCTTAAGCATAGGAACAACATTTGCCACCCTACAATTATCTGGCACTACTCCTGTGGCCAGTGAGGAGGCAATGATCGTTACCAAAGGCGCAGCCATCTCTTCCCTTGCTTCTCGTCATAACCGTGGATATATCCCATCTGGCCCCGGTGACTTATCTATCCCAATGTTTTTCATAAGTTCCAGCACATCCTCTTTCTTCACATCGACATGCTATAGCGTATCAGCCTGTTATATGCCAACCTCACAAATGTCAAGGTCTCTCATTGGTGAATACTGAAGCAAAGTATTCATTAAGGACTTCCCCTACCTCTTTCTGAATCCAGGCATGTTTCCTTTTATCCCTGATTGATCCCACCCTAACTCTAGTCATCCTCCTATTCTTCACGTACGCGTAGAACGCCTTGGGGTTTTCCTTAATCCCACTCGCAAAGGCTTTCTCATGTCCCCTTCTAGCTCTTTTAAGTTCATTATTAATCTGTCGCCTGGCTACCTTGTAACTCTCCAGAGCCCTGTCTGATCCATGCTTTCTAAACCTCAGGTAAGCTTCTATCTTGTTAAGATTCTACATCTCTTGTCAACCATGGTCCCTTCACTTACGCTGCCTCAATGGGACAAACCTATCCAGAGCCCCATGGAAGTACTCCGAAAACGTCCCCACTTCCATTGTGCACTTCCCCAAGAGCACTGTTCCCAATTTACGCTCTCAAGTTCCTATCTAACAGCATCATAATTAAAGGCCAAGGAGTTATGGTTATTGTTTCCAAAATGCTCTCCCACTGAGAGATCTGAAACCTGATCAGGTTCATTGCCTAGTACCAGGTCATGTGTGGCCTCTCCTCTAGTCGGCCTGTCTACATACTGTGTTAGGAATCCTTCCTGGACACTCCTAACAAACTCTGCCCCATCTATCCCCTTTACACTATGGAAGTGCCAATGAATATTATGGAAGTTGAAATCACCCATGACAACAACCCTGTTATTTTTGTACCTTTCCAAAATCTCCCTCTTGATCTGCTCCTCAGTGTCTCTGCTGCTACTGGGGGGGGGTCTGTAGAATACTCCCAGTAGAGAATACTCCCAACACACTGACTGAGTAGACCATCCCTCCAGGACATCCTCTCCTTCTACAGCTGTGACACTGTCCCTGATCAGCAAAGCCACTCCCCAACCTCTTTTACCTCCGTCCCTGTCCCTTTTGAAACATCTGAACCCCGGAATATCCAGCAGCCATTCCTGCCCTTGTGACTGCCAAGTCTCTGTAATGGCCATAACATTGTAGTTCCATGTACTTACCCACGCTCTAAGTTCATCAGCCTTGTTCCTGACACTTCTCGCATTGAAGTAGACACACTTCAGCCCATCCAACTGACTGCAATTTTACCCTTTCAACTGCCTATCCTTCCACACAGTCTTTCTACACTCTGCATCTGCTTGCACACTAAATGTACCAACCTTTAACTTATTATTTGGGTTCCCATCTCCCTGCCAAACTAGCTTAAGCCCTCCCCAACAGCTCTCGCAAACCTGCCCATAAGAATATTGGTCCCGCTCCAGTTCAGGTGTAACCTGTCCCTTTTGTACAGGTCGTACCTTCCCCAGAAGAGATCCCAATGATCAACAAATCTGAAACCCTGCCCCCTGCACCAACTCCTCAGCCACGCATTCACCTGCCAATTCAACCTATTCTTACCCTCACTGGCGCGTGGCCCAGGCAGCAATCCAGAGATTACTACCCTTGAGGTCCTGCTTTTCAGCTTCCTACCTAACTTCCTATATTCCCTCTTCAGGACCTCATCTCTTTTCCTACCTATGTCATTGGTACCAATATATACCACGACCTCTGGCTGTTCACCCTCCCCCTTCAGAATGCTGTGGACCCGATCCGAGACGTCCCTGACGCTGGCACCCTGGAGGCAACATACCATCTGGGAGTCTCTTTCATGTCCACAGAATCTCCTGTCTGCCCCCCTTCCTATTGAATCCTCTACCATTACCACTCTCCTCTTCTCCCCCCTTCCCTTCTGCGCCACACGACCTGGCTCAGTGCCAGAGACCTGGTCACTGCGCAGAAGGCAGCACTAGGGTGGAGTCTGCCTGCAGGTGGTCCTATCACAGCCATCTAAAGCTTTCAGCTATCTGGAGAATTGTGTATCATGAATGCACATGAATTCTGACCCAAGCAGTAATCTCCCTTCAGACGCACGACACAAACATTTTGTGCAAAGCTTCACATAGTAACTGGTACTTACATCCACCCGGAAATCTTCTAAGCGTTTAAATTTGCTGAGGTATTCCTGAAGTTTTGGGTCAATATCCAGATTCTTAGCTTTTGAATACTTTAGATAGGCCCAGAATTTCTCTAATCCATACAGCTGCCCTAATATTTCAAATACAAAATACACAATGGAAATGTTACAAATGATGAATCAGACATACGAGCTTCAAATATTCAAACTACCCAGTAGATGTGAATCCACCCACATTACTAAACATGATGTGAAAATGTCTAAAATGCCAAATCCAACCCCACACTTTCTAAGGTAATTCCCAAACAGGTATACAAGATGGCCAAGCCTACAATAAAAACAAACAGTAAATTATTTTGGGAAGAATTACTTCAGCTTTTTTTTAAAACTCCTCTTCTCCAGTCAGGACTGACTGTACACCTAGCACAACAGCTTTATCAGTCTGCAGCACAGAGTGTATGAGTACACGGTACAGAGAAGCATGAGAATGGTCACAGGACTCAGTTCTATGGGAGGTTGGGATAAGGTGGTCGTTCTCCACAGATCAGAGGTTATGAGGACCTCTGAGCCAAGCACTTGTGTGCTATTGCTTACTCTCACCAGTAGGAAATCCATCTCCTTTCTAACGCCTCACACACAATACTCCCTGAGTTTAATGCAGCGCCTCTGATCCGATGACATCCAGTTTGTGATGTGCAGGCTCTAATAATAAATGACACAGATGACCAGAAATTGAAAGCCACAGAATAGTCAAGTGTATGAAATCACCAGGGGCATAGATAGTGTGAATGCAAAGCCCTTTCCCCCCACCCCAGGGTTGGGGAATCAAAAACTAGAGAGCGTAGGTTTAAAATGAGAGAGGAAAGATTTAATAAAAAAATGTTGATCCTAAAGTTCTTATTTATCAGAGAGTAAGTAAATTACAGAAGTAGCCCGGCTGCTGTTGGAGCAGCAGTTCCCTTTCGGGTATGGTGAGTGCATTTTAAAAAGCTTAACAAGTGGAGGGCAACTGAAGGGTTAAACAGAGTGTTGAGTGCTTGATTAGAGGGAGTGTATACTTGAGGTAATTGGCAGGGACAAATATAAGGAGGAGTACCTCAAGAGGAGTGGTGGCTGTGGCTGTCTAACAGGAATAGGTAATGAAGGCAGCAGTTAGGGCAATTGAGTGCTCTGTATGCAGTATGTGGGAAGTAAGGGACAGCACACTTGTCCTTGATGACTACACCTGTAAAAGGTGCATCCAGCTGCAGCTCCTGACAAACTGAGGTAGGGAGCAGGAGCTGGATGAACTCTGCCTCATTTGTGAGGCAGAAATAGACAGGAGTTCCAGGGAGATAGTCACCCCTAAAAGGCAGGTAGCTGGGTGACTGTCAGGAAAGGGAAGAGGTATAGACAGAAAGAGCAGAGCACCCTCTGGCTGTTCCTATCAATAATAAGTATACTGTTTTGGATACTGCTGGTGGGGATGACCTACCAGGGACAAGTTGCAGTGGTCGTGTCTCTGGCACCGAGATGGGACCCTTGGCTCAGAAAGGAAGGAGGGAAAAGAAGAGAGCAGTAGTGATAGGGGATTTGATAGTTAGGGGACAGGAGGTTCTGTGGGAGAGATCAAGAATCCTGGATGGTCCGTTGCCTCCCTGGTGCCAGGGTCTGTGATATCTCAGACTAAGTTCTCAATATTCTCAGGAGGGAGAGTGAGCTGCTAGATGTTGTAGTCCATGTAGAGACCAATGATGTGGATGGGAGAGAAGAGGAGGTCCTGTGAAGAGTTTAGAGAATTAGGTACAAAGTTGAAGGACAGGACCTCTAAGGTTGCGAGCTCAGGATTGCTACCAGTGCCATGTGCTAGTGAGGCTAGAAATAGGAGGATCATGCAGCTAAATACATGGCTAAGGAATTGGTGCAGGAGGGAGGGCTTCATGTTTCTAGACAATTGGGCTTCCTTCCAGGGAAGGTGGGACCTGTTCCAATGGGATGGTTTGCACCTGAACTGGAGGGGGACTAACATTCTTGCAAGTAGATTTACTAGTGCTGCTCCAGAGGGGTTTAACTAGATTTGCAGGGGGAGGGGAACCAGAGTGTTGGAGCAGATAGTGAGATGGAGGAAAAAGGTCATGTGAGGACTGCAGGTATTGACAGAAATAAAAGGTTTGTATGTGATAGAAATGTTCTCAGATGCATCTATTTCAATGCAAGAAGTATTGTAGGTAAGGCAGATGAGCTTAGGGTGTGGATTGATACGTGGGATTATGGCATTATTGCTATTAGTGAGACTTGGTTGCAGGAGGGGCAGGACTGGCAGCTTGTTCTGGGGTTCTGTTTCAGGTGCGATAGAGGGGGAGAAGTGGTATTACTAGTCAGGGAAAATATCACAGCTGTGTAGACAGGACAGCCCAGAGGGATCGTCTACAGAGGCCATATGGGTGGAGCTGAGGAACAGGAAAGGTGTGGCCACATGAGTAAAGTTGTATTATAGACTGCCCAATAGAAAATTGGAGGAACATATCTCTAGTGAGATAGCAGACTGATATGAGAAACACAGTTGTAATAGTAGGGGATTTTAACTTTCCACATTGACTGGGACTCCCACACTGTGAGAGGGCTGGATGGCTTGGAATTTGTTAAATGTGTTCAGGAAAGTTTTCTAAATCAAAATTGTAAAAGTGAGGAATGACTTGGGATTGGATTGCAATTTTTATATTATTTAAATTAAAATTTTGTTCTTGGAAACAGTATACAAAATGAATAGAAAATGAAAGGACTCATTTTGTATAATTGAAGTAATTGAGGTGTTGATCAGGTAGATAGTCAGAGGCTTTTCCACAGGGCTGAAATGGTTGCCAAAAGAGGACACAGGTTTAAGGTGCTGGGGAGTAGGTACAGAGGAGATGTCAGGGGTAAGTTTTTATTACTCAGAGTGGTGAGTCCGTGGAATGGGCTGCTGGCAATGGTGGTGGAGGCAGATACGATAGGGTCTTTTAAGAGACTGTTGGATAGGTACATGGAGCTGAGAAAAATAGAGGGCTATGGGTAAGCCTAGTAATTTCCAAGGTAGGGACATGTTTGGCACAGCTTTGTGGGCTGAAGGGCCTGAATTGTGCTGTAGATTTTCTATGTTTAATATATAGAGGTACCAACAAGAGAATGCAATACTTGATCTTCTATTAGGAACCAGACAGGTCAGGTGACAAGTATGTGTAGGTGAGCATTTTGGGTCCAGTGACCATAATGTCATTAGTTTCAAGTTCCTTATGGATAAGGACAGGTCTGGTCCTCAAGTTGAAGTTCTAAATTAGAGGCCAATTTTGTGGAAATGAAAGGATCTAGGAAGAGTGGATTGGAATACGTTGTTTTCTGGTAAGGATGTGCTCAGTAAGTGGAAGGCCTTCAAAGATGAAATTTTGAGAGTGCAGAGTTTGCATGTTCCTGCCAGGATTAAAGGCAAAGTGAACAAGCATAAGGAACCTTGGTTTTCAAGGGATATTGGTGATCTGGTTAAGAAAGGTATATAGCAGGTATAGGCAACTAGGAACAAATGAGGTCCTTGAAGAGTATAGAAAATGTAAGAAAATACTAAGAAGAAATCAAAGGTAAAAAGAAGACATGAGGTTGCTTTGGCACATAATGTGAAGGTAAAACCAAGGGGTTTCTACAACTATGAAAAGGATAGTAAGGGACAAAATTGGTCCCCTAGAAGATCAGAGTGGTCATCTGTGTGGAGCCTCAGGAGATGGGGGAGATCTTACAGTTTTTTTGCATCAGTATTTACTCAGGAAACTGGCATAGTGGATATGGAAGGAAGGGAAACAAGCAATAGTGTCATGGAACATGTAGAGATTAGAGGAGGTGCTTGCTGCTTTACAGCAAATAAAGGTAGATAAATCCCCTGGGCCTGATAAGATTTCCTTGGACATTGAGAGAGACTAGTGTAGAAATTGCAGGGGCCCTGGCAGATATATTTAAAATGTCCTTAGCCATGGGTGCAGTGCCAGAGGACTGGAGGGTAGCTCATGTAGTTCTGTTTAAAAAAGGATCTAAAAGTAAACCAGGTAATTACAGGCCAGTGGATAAATTATTGGAAGGTGTTCTGAGAGATCAGATACAAATTATTTGGACAGCCAAGGGCTGATTAAGGATAGTCAGCATGGCTGTGTGTGTGGTAGATCATGTTTAATGAATCTTGTAGAGTTGTTTGGAGGTTACCAAGAAAGTAGATGAAGAAAAGGCTGTGGATGTTGTCTACATGGACCTTAGTGAGGCCTTTGACAAGGTCCCACATGGGAGGTTAGTTCAGAAGGTTCAGACACTAGGTATCCATGGAAAGGTTGTAAACTGGATTCGAAATCCCCTGCGTGGGACAAGACGGAGGTAGTGGATGATTTTCTCAGACTGGAGGCCTGTGACTAGTGGTGTGCCTCAGGGATCTGTGCTGGGCCCATTGTTGTCTATAACAATGATCTGGATGATGATGTGGTAAATTGGATCAGCAAGTTTGCTGATGATACTAAGATTGGAGGCATAGTGAACAAGAGGGATCTGAACCAACTGGAAGAATGGGCCAGAAAATGGCAGATGGAATTTAATGCAGACAAGTGAGGTGTTGCATTTTGGAAGGACAAATCAAGGTCGGACATACACAGTAAATGGTAGGGCACTGAGGAGTGCAGAGGAACAAAGGGATCTGGGAGTTCAGATACATAATTCCCTGAAAGTGGCATTGCAGGTAGACAGGATTGTAAAGAAGGCTTTTGGCATCCTGGCGTTCATAAATCAAAGTATTGAGTATAGGACTTAGGATGTTATGGTGAGGTTGTACAAGACATTGGCGAGGCCAAATTTGGAGTATTATGTGCAGTTCTGGTCACCTAACTATAGGAAGGATATCAGTAAGATTAAAAGCGCAGAGGTGATTTACTAGAATGTTGCTGGGTCTTCAGGAATTGAGTTACAGGGACAGATTGAACAGGTTAGGACTTTATTCCTTGGAGTGCAGAAGAATGAGGGGAGATTTGATAAAGGTTTACAAAATTGAGGGGTATAGACAGTTAATGTGAGTAGGCTCTTCTCACCTAGATTGGGTGAGATAAGTATGAGGACATGACTTTAGGGTGAAAGGGGAAAGATTTAGGGGGAATGTCTTCACTCAGAGTGGTGGAGTATGGAACAGACTGCCATCTGATGTAGTAAATGTGGGCTCACTCTTGAGTTTTAAGAATAAATTCCATTGATACATGGATGGGAGAGGTCTGGAGGGTTATGGACTGGGTGCAGGTAAATGGGACTAGCAGAATACTGTTTTGGCACAGACTAGAAGGGCCAAATGGCCTGTTTTCTGCAGTGTTCTATATGGAATAAGCTGCCAGAGGAAATAGTTAAGCAGGTACATTGATAACATTATAAGACAGTTGGACAGGTACATGGATTGGAAAGTTTTATAAGGTTATGAGCCAAACATGGGCAAATGGGACTAGCTTGGATGGGCATCTTGGTCTGCATGGACCAGTTAGGCCAAAGGGCCTGTTTCAGTGTGCATAACTGACAAGTTCCCAGATCCAGCAAGGAAGCCAGAACACCTGACATTATGAAGCTGCTAAAGACTCTCCGCTCCATTCTATTCTAGAACAAAAGAGCCTATCAAATACAGTCCACTTTGTTCTATTCCAGAACAAAAGGCAGACCATTAAATGCACCAGAAGTCAGTTGTACTCAACAGAGCCACAACTTACCTGCTTCATAATCCACAATGGTTTCTTGCTGGAAATCCTTGAATATCTCTGGTCTAAATTTCCTTTCAAGGCCATAGCTGTAATATCTGAAAAGGCACTCCAACCCATACCTGCAGCAGACAAACACTGATCAGTGGCAGGCAAGCAAAGAGATTAACAGTAACAACCTTCTATGAGATTTCACCACCAGACACCTCCCCCTGCAGTTCTTCCACCTCCCCATCTTCCAGCATTCCAAAGATATTGTTCCCATTCCAATTCCCTGGTCCATTTTCATTTGCACCAATCATTCCCCTTACAGCAAGTTTCCATGCATGTGAAGGAGATACAGCTCCTGTTCATTTAATTTTTTGCTTCATTCAGGGACAGTCTTTCCAGGTGAAGCAGCAATTCATTTGCACTTCTTCTAACCTGGTGTACTGCATTTAGCATTCATAATAGTAATTTCTAGGGTAGGGACATGTTTGGCACAGCTTTGTGGGCTGAGGGCCTGAATTGTGCTGTAATTGTTCTATAATGTGGTCTGCTATATACTGAAGAAAGCAAATGAAGACTGGGTGATGACTTGCATAGAACCATACAGCGCAGTACAGGCCCTTTGGCCCATGATGGTGTGCTGACATTTTATCCTGCTCTAAGATCTATCTAACCCTTTCCTCCCACATAGCCCTCCATTTTTCTTTCATTCATGTGGCTTTCTAAGAGTCCTAAATATCCTTAATGTATCTGCCTCCACCATCTCTGCTGGCAGTGCGTTCCACACACCCACCACTATCTGTAAAATACTAACCTCTGACATCCTCCTATTCCTTTCCTCCAGTCACCTTAAAATTATGCCCCCTTGTATGAGCCATTTTTGCCCTGGGGAAAAAGTCTCTGACTGTCGGCTTGATCTATGCCTCTTCTCTTGTACACCTCGATCAAGTCACCTCTCATCCTTCTCCCCAAAGAGAAAAGCACTAGCTCACTCAACCTATCCTCATGCTCTCCAATCCAGGTAGCATCCTGGTAAATCTCCTCTGCACCCTCTAAAGCTTCCACAACCTTCCTATAATGAGGCGACCAGAACGGAACACAATACAAGTGTGGTCTGACCAGAGTTCTATAGAGCTGCAACCTCACGGCTCTTGAACTCAATACCCTGACTAATGAAGGCCAACACACCATATGCCTTAACAACTGGCAGGAGGGGAGAGCAGATCCACCAGGGGATGGGTCAAGGGTAGGAGAGAAAGCAGAAAAGGGAGAGAGGCTGGGAGAAAGAAGAAGCATGGTGGGGGTGGGTTGCGGCAGCAGATTACCTAAAGTGGGAGAATCCAATGTTCCTGCTGTTAGGCTGCAAGGTTCCAAGATGGAAAATGAGGTGCTGTTCCTCCAGTTTGTGCTTGGAATTCTCCTGGCAGTGGAGAAGGCCGAGGGCTGACGTATCAGTGATGGTGTGGGAGGGGGAGCTGAAGTGACTGGCAACGGGGAAATGCAGATCAGTTATGGACAGAACGCAGGTGGTCTGCAAAATGGTCACCGAGTCTACATTTGGTGTCACCAATGTAGAGGAGGCCACACTTGCAGCACTGAATGCAGGAGATGATATTAATTCCTTACATTTCAGACCTGGTTTCAGGGTGAACTTCACATTCTTTCTGAATTAAGTCAATGTGCACAGTCCTTTTCCCAGGGTTGGGGAATCAAGAACTAGAGGGCACAGGTTTAAGGTGAGATTTAACAGGAACCTGAGGGATAACTTTTTCACCCAGAGGGTGGTCAGTATATGGAACGAGCTGCCAGAGGAAGTGGATGAGGCAGGTACATTAACAACATTTGAAAAGGCACTTGGACAGGTACGTGGATAGGAAAGGTTTAGAGGGATATGGGCCAAAGGCAGGTAAATGGGACTCACTGAGATGGGAACTGTGGTCGGCATCAACGCGTTGGGCCAAAGGGTCTGTTTCCATGCTGTCTGACTCTATGACTTTATCAACCTGCATGGCAACCTTGAGGGAGCTATGGACGTGGACGCCAAGATACCTATGTTCCTCCACACTGCTAAGAGTCCTGATATTAACCTTGTATTCTGCCTTAATTCGATCTTCCAAAGTGCACTTCACACTTTTTGGGTTGAACTCCATCTGCTACTTCTCAGCCCAGCTCTGCATCCTGTCAATGTCCTGTTGTAACCTACAGCAACCTTCTACACCATCCCCAACACCATCAACCTTTGTGTCATCAGCAAACTTACTAACCCATCCTTCCACATCCTCATCCAAGTCATTTATAAAAATCACAAAGAGCAAGGGTCCCAGAA
This sequence comes from Pristis pectinata, assembly GCF_009764475.1. NCBI lineage: Eukaryota > Metazoa > Chordata > Chondrichthyes > Rhinopristiformes > Pristidae > Pristis > Pristis pectinata. The sequence continues at coordinate 493,184 of NC_067408.1, read as the reverse complement.
CAGATCCCTGCAGAACACCACTGGTCACCGACCTTCAGGCAGAATACGCTCCATCTACCACCACCCTCCGTCTTCTCTAGTGATCCAATTCTGAATTCACACAGCCAAGTTTCCTTGGATCCCTTGCCTCTGAATAAGCCTTCCATGAGGAAACTTATCAAAAGCCTTACTAAAATCCATGTACACCACATCCACTGCTCTACCTTCATCAATGTGCTTAGTCACATCCTTAAAGACCTCAATCAGGTTCGTGAGGCACAACCTGCCCCTCAAAGCCATGCTGACTGTCCCTAATTAGCCTGCTTCTCCAAATGCCCATAAATCCTGTCTCTAAGTATTTTCTCCAGTAATTTGCCTACCACTGAAGTGAAACTCACACTGGTCTGTAATTCATAGGGTTATCCCTACTCCTATCTTAAAGGAACAACATTTGCCACCCTCCAATCAACTGGCACTACTCCTGTGGCCAGTGTGGACGCAAAGATCATCACCAAAGGCGCAACAATCTCTTTCCTTGCTTCCCTTTTTTCTTTCCAATCTTTTTATTAGTTTTCAAATTAATACAGATTGATATATAGCATCAATATTTATACAAGTAATACAAAGAGATCAGGATAACAATCATAGCATATAATCATAAAGAACAATAAAATATAAAAAAAATCTGTAGATCTAACAATCTCTTAGTAAATGAATATAACATAAAAGGAAAGAAAAAGATTTATTATATAAATTTAAAAGAAAACCCAAATCAATAAAAAAAATTATAAACAATATAAACTAAACAAAAAAAAACTTTTTAAAAGAAAAACAAACAACAAAAAAAAGAAAACTGGGCTAAAATTTCTCAGTAGAAACAGAGCAATATTAAGTCATCAAGTCCGTTCCTCCAAGTTGGAAAGTTATTGAAAGGGGATCTACATCATGTGAAAATATTGAATAAATGGACTCCAAATATCTTCAAATTTAAGTGAAGGATCAACAGTACCACTCCTAATTTTTTCCAAGTTTAAACATGATATAGTTTGAGAAAACCATTGAAAAGTAGTAGGGGTTTTTCGATCCTTCCATTTAAACAAAATGGATCGTTTGGCCATTAATGTAACAAAAGCAATCATACGGTTAGCGGAAGGAGATAAATGGCCAGACTCTATCCTTGGTAATCCAAAAATTGCAGTGATAGGGTGAGGTTGTAAATCAATCTTCAATATGTTTGAAATAATGTTAAAAATGTCTTTCCAATATTTTTCCATAAGAGGACAGGACCAAAACGTGTGTCATAGAAGCCACATTTGATTTACATCTATCACAAATAGGATTTATATGGTTATAGAAACGAGCTAACTTATCTTTGGACATATGGGTCCTGTGGACTACCTTAAACTGTATCAACGAGTGTCTGGCACACATTGAAGATGTATTAACTAAATGAAGAATTTTCTTCCAAGTCTCCATAGGTATAGATGTCTGGAGTTCACTTTGCCATTCATTCTTAATTTTGTCTAATGATTCTAGATGTATTTTCATAATTAAATCATAAATTATCGCTATCAAGCCTTTCTGACAAGGATTAAGACCTAAAATTTTTTCCGTAGTTTCAATTTTGTACTTGCTTCCCGTAATAATCTTGGATATATCCTGTCTGGTCCCAGTGACTTATCTATCCTAATGTTTTTCAAAAATTCCAGCACATCCTCTTTCCTCACATCAACATGCCCTAGCACATCAGCCTGTCATACGCCATCCTCACAAATGTCAATCTCTCTTGTGAATACTGAAGCAAAGTATTCATTAAGGACCTCCCCTACTTCTGATTCCAGGCACACATTTCCCCCTTTATCCCTGATCGGTTCTACCCTCACTCTAGTCATCCTCCTATTCTTCACATACATGTAGAATATCTTGGTTTTCCTGAATCCTACTCGCCAAGGCCTTCTCATGCCCCCTTCTAGCTCTCCTAAGTCCATTCTTAACGTCCCTCCTGGCTACCTTGTAACTCTCCAGAACCCTGTCTGATCCATGCTTTCTAAACCTTAGGTGAGCTTTCTCCCTCTTGACAAGATATTCTACATCTTGTCAACCATGATTCATTCAGTCCACCATCTTTACCCTGCCTCAATAGGACAAACCTATCCAGAACCCCATGCAAGTACTCCCTAAACAACCTCCACACCTTCACTGTGCACTTTCCCCAAGAACATCTGTTCCCAATTTACACTCCCAAGTTCCTGCCTAATAGCATCATAATTCCCCCTCTGCCAATTAAATACTTCCCCATGTGACCTGCTCCTATCCCTCTCCATGGCTATGGTAAAGGTCAAGGAGTTATGGTCACTATCTCCATAATGCTCTCCCACTGAGAGATCTGAAACCTGATCAGGCTCATTGCCCAGTATCGGGTCCAGTCTCGCCTCTCCTCTAGTTGGTCTGTCCACATACTGTGTCAGGAATCTTTCCTGGACACACCTAACAAACTCTGCCCCATCTATCCCCTTCACACTAAGGAGGTGCCAATCAATAGTCGGGGAAGTTGAAATCACCCATGACAACAACCCTGTTATTTTTGTACCTTTCCAAAATCTTCCTCCTGATCTGCTCCTCAGTGTCTCTGCTGCTATTGGGGGTGGTCTGTGGAATACTCCCGCTAGAATGATCACTCCCTTCCTGTTTCTGACTTCCATCCATACTGACTCAGTAGACAATCCCTCCAGGATGTTCTCCCTTTCTAAAGCTGTTTTACTGTCCCTGATCAGCACTTCCATCTTGTCTGCAAGGGTGACTGACCCTGAGCTTCCAGTTATCTGTCACTTTAGTTCTCCTCCCCACTGTGGGTTCTGACAATGCTCCAACGAAGCCCAGTGCAAGCTTGAAGAACATGTTGCAGTCGGCAGGACTCATTTTAGATAACACATGTTTTGTCTGTATTAGAAGTGTACAGTTCTGTGATAAGGTTATCAACCAGCAGTATTATGAGTTTCTCCTATCTCCACAGATGCTGCCTGATCTGCTGGGTATCTCCAGCATTCTCCTTTTAGTTTTGGGTAAAAGCACCTGTATCTCACAGCTTTAACATAGAACATGGAGCCATACAGTTCAGGAACAGGTTCTTCAGCCTATGATGTTATTTATCCATATCCCTGCATTTCCCTGTCTGTTCATGTGTCTGTCTAAATGCCTCTTAAACATTGCGATTATATCCGCTTCCTTCACCACCCCGGACAGCCTATTCCAGGCACCCACCGCTCTGCGTTTTCTTTAAAAAAAACTCCTCTTTCACCACCTCAAGCTATGCCATCCAGTATTTGACATTCCCACATTGGGAGAAAGATTCTGACGGTCTACCTTATCTATGGCTCATAATTTTATTAACCTCTATCAGGTCTCGCCTCAGCCTCCATCACTCCAGAGATGATAACCCAAGTTTGTCCAGTCTTTAATATGTCTGTTTTCTCTCTCATTTCCCTCATTAATTTCCTAGCCACATTTCATAAACATCCAAGTCACCTACACAAGCTTGACCTCACCCGATCAGAGGTCGTCCCTTTGTCTTATCTACCCCTATCCCACCAAACCTTTCTTCCCCTCTCCCAGTTCTAAAACAAGACCTTCAAGCTAAAACATAAACTGTTTCACTTTCTACAAATGTTGTCTGATCTACTGATCATCTGTTTTTGTTTTAGATTTCCTGCATTGCAGTTTGCTGATTTTCAACACTTTTCAACTGTGCCAGGGTGGGAGAGAGTTCAGAGGAGATACAGATTGCTGAACCATGGACTAGGATCTTTGAGTCCTTGTCCGTGGGAATGGTGCTGGAGGATTGGAAGGTGGCAAATGTTGTCCCCTTATTCAAAAAAGGTAGTAGGGATAGTCCAGGGAATTATAGACCAGTGAGCCTTGTCTGTGGTGGGCAAGCTGTTGGAAAGGATTCTTAGAGATAGGATCACTGGGCATTTAGAGGATCATGGTCTGATCAGGGACAGCCAACATGCCTTTGTGAACGGCAGATCACGTCTCACAAGCCTGGTAGGGTTCTTTGAGGAGGTGACCAGGAAGATTGATGAGGGTAGTGCAGTAGATGTGGTCTACATGGATTTTAGTAAGGCATTTGACAAGGTTCCACATGGTAGGCTTCTTCAGAAGGTCAGAGGGCATGGGATCCAGGGAGGCTTGGCTGTGTGGATTCAGAATTGGCTTGTCTGTAGAAAGCAGAGGGTTGTGGTGGAGGGAGTGCATTCAGATTGGAGGGCTGTGACTAGTGATGTCCCACAAGGATTGGTTCTGGGACCTCTACTTTTCATGATTTTTATTAATGACTTGGATGATGGGGTAGAAGGGTGGGTTGGCAAGTTTGCAGATGACACAAACGTTGGTGGTGCTGTGGATAGTGTGGAGGACTAAGATTGCAGAGGGATATTGATAGGATGCAGAGCTGGGCTGACAAGTGGCAGATGGAGTTCAATCCGGAGAAGTGTGAGGTGGTACACTTTGGAAGGACAAACTCCAAGGTACAGTACAAAGTTAATGGCAGGATTCTGGGGAGTGTGGAGGAGCAGAGGGATCTGGGGGTTCATATCCACAGATCACTGAAAGTTGCCTCACAAGTGGATAGTGTAGTTAAGAAAGCTTATGGGATGTTAGCATTCATAATTCGTGGGATTGAGTTTAAGAGCCGCAAGGTAATGTTGCAGCTCTACAAAACTCTGGTTAGACCACACAGAGTACTGTGTCCAGTTCTGGTTGCCTCTTTATAGGAAGGATGTGGAAGCATTGGAAAGGGTGCAGAGGAGATTTACCAGGATGCTGCCTGGTTTAGAGAGTATGCATTGAGGAGAGACTAAGGGACCTGGGGCGCTACTCTTTGGAGAGGAGGATGAGAGGAAATGTGATAGACGTATACAAAATATTAAGAGGAATTGATAGACAGCCAGCAACTCTTTCCCAGGGCACCAATGTTCAATACAAGAGAGCATGGCTTTAAAGTAATGGGTGGGAAGTTCAAGGGAGATATCAGAGGGAGGTTCTTCCACTCAGTGGTTGGTGCATGGAATGCGCTGCCTGGGGTGGTGATGGAGGCAGGTACATTGGTCAAATTCAAGAGATTACTAGATAAGCATATGGAGGAATTTACAATAGAGGGATTTGTGGGAGGAAGGGGTTAGATAGTCTTAGGTGAGGTTTAAAGGTTGGCACAACATTGTGGGCCGAAGGGCCTGTATTGTGCTGTACTGTTCTATGATTCTATGACCACAAGAATTCAGTTATATAGGAGGTTGGGAGAAGCTGGAGCTGTTCTTTAGATTGGAGGTTAAAGGGAGGGACTTCTAGTCCAGGTGGGCAAAGCCTTGAGGTAGCAAGAGGGTCAGAAGCCCAAGGACACAGACTAAAGAGTGCAAGGAAATATTTGTTTTACACACACAGGATCATTCTGTGATCTGGAGTGGATCATCTCGAACCATAGAACACTACAGCACAGAAAACACCATTCTGCCCTTCTAGTCTGTGCCAAAACTTTATTCCGCTAGTCCCACTGACCTGCAGTCAGTCCATAACCTTCCAGATCTCTCCTGTCCATGTATCTGTCCAATTTGTTCTTAAATCAAGAGTGAGCTCACATTTACCATGTCAGATGGCAGCCCATTCCACACTCCCACCACTCTGAGTGAAGAAGGTCCACCTAATGTTCTCCCTAAACTTTTCCCCTTTCACCCTAAAGCCATGTCCTCTTGCACTTATCTCTCATAATCTAGGCGGAAAGAGCCTATTCACATTTACTGTCTACCCCTCATAATTTTGTAAACCTCTATCAAATCTCCCCTCATTCTTCTACGCTCCAAGGAATAAAGTCCTAACCTGTTCAATCTTTCCCTGTAACTCAACTCCTGAAGACCCAGCAACATTCTAGTAAATCTCCTCTGCACTCTCTCAATCTTACTGATATCCTTCTTATAGTTAGGTGACCAGAACTGCACGCAATACTCCAAATTTGGCCTCCTCAATGTCTTATACAACCTCACCATAACATCCCAACTCCTATACTTGATTTATGGATGCCAGGATGCCAAAAGCCACCTTTACAACCCTGTCTACCTGTGACACCACTTTCAGGGAATTATGTATCTGAACTCCCAGATCCCTTTGTTCCTCCGCACTCCTCAGTGCCCTACCATTTACTGTGTATGTCCTCCCTTGATTTGTCCTTCCAAAATGCAACACCTTACACTTGTCTGCATTAGATTCCATCTGCCATTTTCTGGCCCATTTTTCCAGTTGTTCCAGATCCCTCTGCAAGCTTTGAAAGCCTTTCTCGCTGTCCACAACACCTCCAATCTTAGTGTCATCAGCAAACTTGCTGATCCAATTTACCACATCTGGATCATTGATATAGACAACAAACAATGGACCCAGCACAGATCCCTGAGGCACACCACTAGCCACAGGCCTCCAGTGTGAGAAGCAATCATGCACTACCACTGTCTTCAACACAGCCAATTTCAAATCCAGTTTACAACCTCTCCATGGATACCTAGTGTCTGAACCTTCTGAACTAACCTCCCATGTCTGACAAGGCCTTACTAAAGTCCATGTAGACAACATCCACAGCCTTTCCTTCATCTTCTTTCTTGGTAATGAAAAAGGGATAGAAACAGATTCAACAAGAGCTTCCAAAAGGAAGGTGGATAACACAAGGCAGAGATTTAATGAGATGGGGATAGAAGCCTAGTGAAAGAGAACAGGAGGAGGTGGATCAAGTGGCAGCACTCTCTTGGTGACCGGTCGCAAGCAACCTCTCATTGTAGACTGACTTGCTCTTTAACAGTTGATTGGTGGCTCCCCAAATTAGAACTGGAATTGAAACGTGAAGAACCACATAACTCCAGCTTCTCCCTCAGGCCCCACCCTCACTGGTTAAAAAGGGAAGGCTTGATTATAGAAGGTCAGGTGCTCAGAGTCAGATATTAAAAATAAGCAGATTTTTCCCCAGTAAACGCCAGGCAGAAAGGGAGTAACCATTTATAGGTCTGTACAGAGTATCAGGGCAATGGCACCCCCAGCACCAGGAAGGCATCTTGCACTTCCTCTCAGTTGATGTCTGAGTGCTGAACAAATGAAGGTTAAAGGACTGGTGTAGGAAGTGACAGTGGTTACCTGTAACCTTCGTCCCCATCCTCTACAGACAACTGCTTGAACTCTTCATACATCTTCTTGTTGAAATGATCTCTCAGGAAGAATGACCAGAATCGGAAAAGAGTGTTCATTTCCTGAGACTGCCCTATTCCCAATCTCTTTCGTTCTGTGGGAGAAGGATAAGTCAGTGGATGGCAGATACAGTTCATGGCTGAGCAACCACACAGTCACCATACCTAGAAGGTCACACAACATCCCCAAACCATGGAAAGTCAATGAATTGACAATTATACATCAAGGACATAAGAACCAGGAGCAGGAAACCTGCCCCATCATTCAATATGATCAGGGCTGGTCCAATCCTGTCCTCAGTTCCACTTTCCAACTCTCTCCCCACAATCATCAACTCCCTTGTAGTTTAAATGTCTCTCAATCTCTGCTTTGAATATATTCAATGACTCCACCTCTACAGAGCCACCCCATCTTTTCTTTCTATCTATCCTTTTCGATTGTTAAATACCCCTGAATATTCAGCTCCCAGCCTCGGTCACCTTGCATCCACATCCCTCTAACGAATTTCAGATCATACCCATTTATTGCTATTTGCACTATCAATTCATCTATCTTTACCCATTAATTCTATTTTATCAGTTTTCCATGTTTGGACTCTATTTTCCTTTTGCTTGTACACTGCTCCTTTCTGGTACATTTGGTTATCTTTAGTTTGTTTTGAGCTGCACTAATGCTTTCTCTTATCCCTTAAATAACCCTTCAAATAAATCTAAATAAGTATCTGAATTCATTGTCACAAAGTTGTGCCCAGTTGTGAGTTTAATGGAAAACACAGACCTGCTGTAGTGGATTTCATCACCGTTTGAGATTGAAAAGGATTCCCATGATGACCAGATCACAGTTCCCAGAGGATCCAATGTAAATGTACAGCACAAATGTGGAATATCACCAAGTGCCCAGATAATGGAAATTAGATCACAACCTAAAAATAGCCTGTGTCTATTTATTTTGAGCAAAATTCACTGGGGTTACCCAATTTGCACCTCCTTTCTTGGAGCACAAAGGATTGCTGAGCTATTATTGTCTCTATGTGAGAGCCTTACTAATGACAACATTGCAACCAAACCAATACCCATACAAGCAACATCAAACAACTATTTGAAATTGAGGCTGATTTTCACACCCCTCTACCCAATCATCAGGTGCAAACTTTGTTCCATTGGTGAGGACCAGGCAACAAACGCAGGGCCTGAAGGTCCAGGTAACTCAGCGTCCTCTGTCAAGGACCCTTGAGGAATTAGAAGTGTTGCTGTGAAGGATGTTGGCCCATTGAAGCAGTCAATCCCAACAGCACCCCCACCCCCAGGACTTACCATTTAAACATCTCCTGCGAAACTTGTGGTAGACATGTTGTGTGAATCCATTCTCCTTCAGCAGCTCATGGGAGGGATGCTGGAACTTGGGAAGAGATTGTGGCGTGCAACCATAGCTACCAGCCACTGGGATTCCTTCAGAAGGACTGGCATTTGAACTATAAAATAATAAAAATTATTGTTTAATACCTAGTGCTAACTGTCAATACAAATCTACTTGTGCCATAATACTCCAACTGTCCAATGACACAAAGACTTGGAAGTAGAACACCACCTCAGCCTCTCTGTCTGCCAGTTCCCCTTCCTGCAAAAGTCATGATATTAATCAGCTTCAAACATCAAGGGCTATCCATGTTCAAACTGGTTTCTAACTACTTTATGCATGCTACATTTTTGTCTCATCCACCCAATACATTCAAAGGGACAACATTTGCATATTGCCAAGTAATTTCACTTCAAGCAACTCAATCACCCCATCGTCATCGTATCACTCTGTACTCTCGTTACCCCCACCACTCCCTCCACTGAAACTTTACCCTCAGAAAATCCCATCTCATTATCATTCAACAACGCCCCCTTTTATCCCCGGAATTCTCTCAAAAATGGCACTCAGACCCAGCACTTCATCCACCTACCCTTTATTACCCAAACATTTATTTTACTTTAATCTTGTTGGAAACGAATGCAAAACATTTATTTAGGAGTTTTGTCTCTAACCTGAAGGAGGATGTCCTTGGCCTGTGCTCTCTTGAATCCATCACCCATCCCACATGGCTCTCCAGAGGGGGGTTTGAGCTGTGCCTCGTCTTGCGCTTGCGGGGAGTCTGTAACAAATGACAATAACTCCATCACTTGCAAGGATGTGTAAGGTGGCCCGTGTTTTACAGAGCTCTCACCAGATCTCAGTAGTGTGTGGATATTGAATCAGTTGAAGAATTGGCAAGTACACAGTGGTGCAAAGTAAACAGCAGGGTAGAGAAATCTGATGACTGGTAATAGACTTCTGGAAGACAGCAATTCATGCATCAACTGAGTCTGGTGTGAGCCCCTCATTTCTTGCATGACAGCATGTGGAAGAATTTAAACCCGCCCGCTTTTGGAAGGCTACATTTAACGCAGGCATTAAAACTATATCAGCACACATTCCCCATTCCAGATGGTTTTGCAACACAAGGCAATATAAATGCTCATATTATTCTTTAGATCTCAGCCTTCACTCCAGGTAACACTTTGTAGGATCGTCACCGAATAGATTCCAAGGCAATCAAGGCAAACGAGATGGACGAGCCAAGACTTAGCTGGATACATTGGGTTGTTTTCATTACAATAGAAGGAGATGGAGCAGAGACAAACAAGGTGTATAAAATTATAAGGAGCTGAGAGCCCTTAGCAGAGTGGTGTAAAACCAGGCTGCACAGCTTTAAAGTACTTGGTAAAAGGATTGGTGGGGAGGTGAATCATAGAGCTGTACAGCACAGAAAGAGGCCCTTCAGCCTATCACATCCAGGCTGACCTTTTTGCCCATCTCATCTAATCCCTTGTACACAGTAGGTCAGTATCCTTCCAACCTTACCTATTTAAGTGTCTAAATGCCTCTTAAAAACGTAGGTATTATATCTGACACCACCACCTCCTCTGGCAGCAATTCCAGATATCAACCATTCTGTGGAAAAAAAAACTTTCCTTTTGGATCCCCTTTAAAACTCCTTCCTTTCACTTAAAACTACACCCTCTTGTTTTTGATACTCTAACCTTGTGAAAAAGATTCTGAATCTCTACCGCCTCTATGCCTCTTATAATCTTATACACTTCTGTTGTCATCTCTCAGCCTCGTTCACTTCTGGGAAAACGAGCCCAGCCTCTCCCCACATCTAAAGTCCTCTGATCCAGGCAACATCCTGAAGAAACATTTTATTTTTACCCAAAGGGTGACGAAAGCCTGGAACTCACTTCCTTAAAGGGCAGAAACCCCCATCAGATTTAAACAGAACTTGGACATGAACTTGAGGGCTATGTACCCACTGCTGGGTTTATGGGATTAGACTGGCCAAAAGGCTGAATGGCCTACTCCTAGCTCGATGATTTTCTACAATTCTCTGATTCAAGAGTACCGCATGATGTCAGCTGTAGTTCCAGGCTTGAGAAAGGAGCATCAAGTCCCAGTTTGATGGACTTGCTTTGTTTTCCTTAAATGATAGGAAAAGCAGCAGTACCTGCAAAGATGTGGATTCAGTCACTCTTACCTTCGCATCCAACGGCCTCCCTTCTTTCACAACAGGATAGAACCTGGGTGTTTGACTTGGATCCTTTAATCTGGGCGTGCGAGGTGTGCGAGGGGTCCGCGCACCCCGGTAACTTGGTGATTCTGGCACTGTCGTTGGCAAAGATCGTGCTATGCAAGATACTGGTGGCTCAGCCGCACCAAACAATTTGTTTGCCAGTGCGTCCGTAGGTACTAGGAACATATGTAAGCTCAAGTTATACCAAGTACACAGACCAAAGGTTTGCAGTTAACTTGTTATATAATTTACAAGATTAATAAACCACTATTCATCATGTTACCAACTCCTTAACTCCGAATAACTGAATATTAAGCAATTAGACGCAGAAGATTTCTTCCAGATGCTGGGATCTGATACGTCAAAAGTGCTGCCATTGGTGGAGTTGGACTGAGGGTTTTGGAGGCCACACAGGAAGGTGGTAAGTTGCGGACATGGGTGTGGACAGGCAGGGTGAGGTGGCAGCTAGTGGCAGACAGAGGTGCTGATGATGGAGCAACAGGAAAATGGGTGGGGAAGGCGGGGGGGTGGGTGGGGCAGAGATGGACAGTATATTCCAATTTTAAGGAGTTGACTCATTGTGTCACAGAATGTAGAACATGGCCTTCCACCCACCGTGTCTGGACCCACCCATGCCATTCTAAAATAATCCCATCTGCCCACATGTGGTCCATATCCCTTTATTCCCTATCTGCCTAATCCTCTTAAATATTGCTACCGTATCTGCTTCCACTCCCTCCCCTAGCAGGCATTCCACCCACCACTCACTGTGTAAAAAAACTTGCCGTACAATGCTGTATAAGAAAGGTGGGAGGCAGCACCAGGGAAATTACAGACCTATTAGTCTGACATCGGTGGTTGGAAAGTTATTGGAGTCGATCCTCAAGGATGATGTTATGGAATACCTAGAGGTGCACGACAAGATAGGTCCAAGCCAGCATGGTTTCATGAAGGGAAGATCCTACCTGACCAACCTATTGGAGTTTTTTTGAGGAAATCTCAAGTAGGATGGATAAGGGAGAAGCTGTGGATGTTGCGTATTTGGACTCTCAAAAGGCCTTCGACAAGGTGCTGCACAAGAGGCTGCTTAATAAGATGAGAGCTCATGGAATTACAGGAAGGATATTAGAATGGGTGGAGCATTGGCTGGTTGGCAGGAAGCAAAGGGTGGGAATAAAAGGATCCTGTTCTGGTTGGCTGCCGGTTACCAGTGGTGTTTCGCAAGGGTCGGTGTTGGGGCTGCTTCTTTTTAAACTGTATATTGATGATTTAGATTATGGATTAAATGGTTTTGTGGCTAAGTTTGCAGATGGCACCAAGATAGCTGGAGGAATAGGAAGTATTGAAGAAACAGAAAGGTTGCAGAGAGACTTAGACAGTTTAGAAGAATGGGCAAAGAAATGGCAGATGAGATTCAATGTTGAGAAATGTGCGGTTGTGCACTTTGGAAGAAGAAATAAATGGGCAGATTATTACCCAGATGTGGAGAAAATTCAAAGTACAGAAGTGCAAAGGGACTTGGGGGTCCTCATGCAGGATACCCTAAAGGTTAACCACTAGGTTGGATCGGTGGTAAGAAAAGCAAATACTACGTTGGCATTCATTTTGAGAGGTATAAGTATAAAAGTAAGGATGTGTTAATGAGGCTCTATGGGGCACTGGTGAGACCTCATTTGGAATATCGTGTGCAGTTTTGGGCCCCTTAGGAAGGATATACTGATGTTGGAGAGGGTTCAGAGAAGATTTACAAGGATGATTCCCAGGATAAAAGGGCTTACATACGACGAACAATTGTCAGCTCTTGGGCTGTACTCATTGGAGTACAGAAGACTGAGAGGGGACCTCATTAGAAACATTTTGAATGTTGAAAGGACTGGACAGAATAGATGTGGCGAAGTTGTTTCTCTTGGTGGGTGAGTCCAGGACTAGAGGGTACAATCTCAGAATTAGAGGGTACCAGTTTAAAACAGAAATGAGGAGAAATTTCTTTAGCCAGAGGGTTGTGGATTTATGGAATTTGTTGCCACATACAGCTGTGGAGGCCCGATCATTGGGGGTGTTTAAGGAGGAGATTGATATGTATCTAATTAGTCAAGGTATCAAGGGATATGGGGAAAAGGCCAGGAATTGGGGCTAGATGGGAGAATAGTTTAGCTCATGGTGAGGTAGCGGAGCAGACTCAATGGGCTGAATGGCCTACTTCTGCTCCTTTGTCTTGTGAAACATTCCCCCCTCTCACCTTAAACCTGTGCCCTCTAGTATTTGACATTTCCACGCTGGGAAAAAGACTCTGACTACCTAGCGTCGATAAGATTAGTATAGTTGATGTGCTCTACATGGACTTCAGTGAGGTCTTTGACAAGATCTCACATGGGAGATACATGAGAGACTACAGTTGCTGGAAATCTGCAGCAACACACACAAAATGGTGGAGAACTCAGCAGGTCAGGCAGCATCTGTGGAGGGAAATGAACAGTCGATGTTTCAGGCCGAGACTCTTCATTAGGACCGGAAAGAAAGAGGGCAGAAACCAGAATAAAAGGGTGGGGGGAGGGGGAGGAGCGCAAGCTGGCAGGTGATGGGCGAATCCAGGTGAAAGGGGGAAGATAGGTAGGTGGAGGGGGGGTGGGGAGGAGGAGGAATAATGTGAGAAGCTGGGAAGTGATAGGTGAAAGAGGCAAAGGGTTGAACAAGCTGGAATCTGATAGGAGAGGACAGTAGACCATGGAAAAGGGAAGGAGGTGGGGAATCAGGGAGGAAGGTGTGGGTGATGGGCAGGTCATGAGGCAGGGGAGGGGAAAGAGAAAGGGTAAAAGGGCCACAGAGAGAAGGGAAAACAAAAGCGGGGGGTGGGGTGAAAACAGAGGGGAGGGGTTACCGGAAGTTAGAGAAATCGATGTTGATGCCGTCTGGTTGAAGACTACCAAGACAGAATAGGAGATGTTGTTCCTTGAATCTGCGTCTAGCCTCAACTTGACAGTAGAGTAGGCCGTTTGCCAGACATGTCAGTGTGGGATTGGGAAGTGGAATTAAAACGGCTGGCCACCAGGAGATCCTGGCTGTTGTGGCAGACGGACCAAAGGTGCTCAATCTGGATTCACCCATCACCCGCCAAGCTCATGCTCCTCGCCCTCCCCCACTCTTTGATTCTGGCTTCTTTCTTTCCAGAATGGCCCAAAACATCGACTGTTCGTATCCCTCCATAGACGCTGCCTGACCTGCTGAGTTCCTCCAGCATTTTGTGTGTGTTGTTCCACATTGGAGACTGGTCCAAAGGGTTAGAGCCCATGGAATCCAGCACAACTTGGTAAATTGGACCCTAAATTGGCATAGTGATAGGAGGCAGACAGAGGGTAATGGTCAAAGATTGTTTTTGTGAATGGAAACCTGTGATCAGGGATTGGAGTGGGACCCCTGCTATTTGTTATAAACTTTAACAATCTGAATGTGAATGCATGAGGTAAGTTCACATATGACTTAAAAGACTGGGGTGTTGTTGATAGTAAGGAGGGTAGTCTCAGGGACCTTGGTGTTTATTTTCCAAGGATCCTTGAAGGCAGCGGTACAGGTGGTTAAGACGGCATACAGAATATTTGCCTTCATAGGTAGTGGTGGAAGGGGTACCTGCTCTCGCGATACTTTTGCTTCACATTTCCAGAATCTGCACTTTTTTTAAACATTCATAAGAGCAGGAAGATTAGAGTTGTAGAATTGTACCGCATGGAGAAAGGGCATTCATTCCAACTCATCCAAGTCAACTAGAGGGTGCCCCCCATATTATACGTGATATTCATAAATGACTTTAATAACAGTTGGACAGGCACATGGATAGGAAAGGTTCAGTAGGTTATGGGCAAACACAGACAAATAGGACTAACTTAGATGGACATCTTGATCATCGTGGACCTGTTGGGCCGAAGGGCCTGTTTTCATACTGTTATGACTCTGTGATTAGGACGAAAATGTAGGTGGGCTGATTAGTAAGTTTGCAGACAACACAAAAATTGGTGGAGCTGTTCATAGTGAAGGAGGTTGTCAAAAAATACACCAGGATATAATCAGTTGCACATATGGGTGGAGAAAAGGCAGGTGGACTTTAATCCAGACAAATGTGAGGAGTTGCACTTTGGGAGGTCAAAATTAAGGGGAAAGTATACAGTTAATGGCAGGACCATTAACAGCATTGACGTACAGACAGTTCTTGGGGGACAAATCCATAGCTCCCGGAAAGTGGCAACAAAAGTGGATAGGGCGGAAAAGAAGGATATGGTATGCTTGCCTTCATTGATTGGGGCGTTAAGTATGAGAGTCAGGAAGTCATGTTGCAGCTGTATAGAACTTTGGTTAGGCCACATTTGGAGTGCAATTCTGGTCACACCATTATAGGAAGGATGAGGAGGTTTTGGAGAGGGTGGAGAGGAGGTTCACCAGGATGTTGCCTGGATTAGAGAGTATTAGCTATAAGGAGATGTTGGACAAGCTTGGACTATTTTCTCTGGAGTGTCGAGGGCTGAGGAGGAGATCTGATAGAAGTTTATGAAATTATGAGAGACATAAATAGTTAGAGTCTTTTTCCCCAGAGTAGAACTGGCGAATATTAGAGGGCATAGCTTTAAGGAGAGAAGGAGGTTAAAGGAATGTGCGGGGCAAGTTTTTTTTTACATAGAGAGCATGGGTGCCTGGAACGGGCTGACAGGGGTAGTGTTGGAAGCAGACACAATAGTGACATTCAAGAGGCATTTAGACAGACACATGAACATCAAGGGAAAGATGGATCACGTGCAGGCAGATGGGGTTAGTTCATGGTTGGCATAGACATTGTGGGCCGAAGGGCCTGTTTTCTGCACTGTACTGTTGTATGTTAACCCATCATCCAGCACTTGGTCAATGGCCTTCTATGCCTAGGAGTTTCAAGTGCTGAATGGACACTTCTTCAATACTATCAGTGACCCAGCTTCAAACCAATATCTCTGGAACTGCATTCCATAAAGTCACCACTCCCTGGGTGAAAGGTGGTGTCTTTCATATCCCACTCAAAGTCTCTTCCCCCTTGCCTTATATCTTTGTCCTTTAGCTTTATCTACCTTTTAATTGGTAAATAGTTTCCTCGTCTACCTTATCTATACCTCTCATAATTAAAAATACCTCAATCATGTCTCCTCTTAAACTCCTCCACTCCAGGGAGAACAGACCCAGGCCTCTCCAGTCTCTCCTCATAGCTGAGCTGCTCTGTCCCAGACAACATCCTGGTGAATCTCCTCTGTACCCTCACCAGTGCCATCTCATCCTTCCTGTACCTTGATAACCAGAACTGGATGGGAGTACAAAGGAGTAATGACCCAGGGACTGATAGAAGCAGTGGTATCAACAGTCTTTAAACTAGTCTAGTAGCAGTTTCAAACTCCAGACAAGGAGTACAGACACAGATTGTTTTGGTTGGAAATACACTGCCTGAAAGAGACTAGAGACAGTCATCAGATTTAGGAAAACCTGAGAAAAGAGGAGATGGGGATTTAATGGACAATTCTTCCTTCAAGCTGCACACGCTCAATGGCCTTTTGTGCAAGTCGGTTTTATGTTTGTACTTCTGGTACAAATCCAGAGATATTGTAGCTCTGGATTCATACGTGATAACATCATAATTCATGGGCCCAGACCCACTGACTGGACCCACTCCTCTGCCTTTCCTCCTTACCTTGCCTCACTACTTCCTTCCTCTGCTGCTCTCCTGTTTCCCTGCCTTCCTTCCCACTCCACCTCTCCCCCAAGGACCACACAAACACAGAATGCATGATGCAGAAGACGAAACTCTGGGAAGCGGTTAATGTGCAACAGCTTCCAACTGTACGCTGCCTTGGCTTCTGGAGTTACAAATGGCAGAGTAAAGGAGGTGGCTTTCTAACCAACACTGCAGTCACTTCCAGTCACAACACATTGGGCAAACCAGATTACTACTGGCTACTGAAAGCTTACCAGGTTGTTGCTGTCATCATTAAGTTAGGATGTGATTTCCTTACCTTGCTGTGGCCGAGGAGGACCAGGTGGAACCTCTTGGTTTGGATCGATGGGTGGTTCAGGTGCCAGAGTGTTAAATTCCTCTCGGCTGATCATATGCAGTTTCCGGAAATTTTCCACTTCTTGCTGCAAAGTACAGAGAGTGTGATTGAGAGGGAGGGGAGTGAGCGGGGAGGGAGGAAGGGAGTGAGTGAACAGGAGGAAGGATAGCAGAAGGGAGGGGAGGGAGGGGGAGGGATGTGAGGGAGCCGAGAGGGCAGGAGGAAGTGTACAAAAGGATGGGAAGTTGTGAGTGGGTGGGGGAGGAGAGCGAGACAGCAGGGAGGGATGAAGGGGGATGAACAGCTGGGTAAAGTGAGTGGATGGGCAAGGGAGTTGGAGGAATGGGGGGTGCAGGAGGAGGGGAGGGAGGGAGCGAGCGGTCAGGCAGAAGGGAGTGGGCAGGTGGGAGGGTAGCAAGCAGTGAGGGAGCGGAGGGGGGAGCAGAAGGGATAAGAGTGGGAGGGAGGATGGGAAAATGGTGAACGAGGAGCAAAGACGCAAAGCCTGGGGGTGAAGTGTTCACGCACCCTGACCGCCTGATCACACTGACTCGGCACATTCCTTCCAAGTCCAAGTTGCCAGCTCCACAACTGCCTTTTTCACAGGAATTCAAATGCTGATTGGAGTGCTGTAAATCAATCAGTAACATCCATTTCGAACACTCCAAATGCACCCTGTTGGTTTATAATCTGGTTCCGCTTCAGTCAATTTTTCATGAGCGGATGTAACACGAGAAGAAAACACAAAGGGGCAAATTGTGAAGTAAGCAAAAATGAGCCACTGGCAATTACAGGTTAGGTCTCGGGTTCCACGCCATCTCTGGAACATTCAACCATTGATGTTTCTATCAGAACTCTTTTTTGTTAAACTGTGAAACCACTCACCGCGAAAAGGGCAGAGTGTGTGTTTTAATCCACACTGACACAGAGGTCAAGGTGGCCCTCCTCATGCTGAAAAATTCAACTAGAACAATGACAAGGGCCTGTAGGGGAGCTCTGCCGTCACCAACATCGACAGTTCCCCACTGTACCGAGTCAAATCCCATATACTCCTCCACAATTCCCAATTACTTCACCAAATTGTCAGAACTGGACTGGTGACAAAGGGATGTAACAGGCAGATTTCAGAGGAGGATGACGTGATGTTATAGTGGAGCAGGACTAGTAACAGTGGATGCTTCAGTCCAACAGGCTGTAGTAAAGAAGTAGCCAACACTGAATCTGAGCAGGAAAGGCTTTACAGTGGAACAATCCTGAAGTTCTGAAATAATGATGAATTGCTTGCAATTGTACAGCTGCACCATCACCAATTAACTGCAGAATTACCTTTATCGTTGCATATTCGGGCTCATAATCCTCCTTCCACAGATCCTGTTCGTAGTAGTAAAGACCATCATTGATGACCTTGCCAAATTCAGATGTCAGTTTTGCCCTGGAGACATGATTCCCTGTCCTGTCCCCACCGGGATGTTTCCTCAGGTACGGAGGGGTCTGTGTCACAATTAGAATCTTGTTGACATCATGATCATCAATTTCACAGTCGGAATCTTCATCTGACCAGTCGGTGAAAGTGTTCTTGCGTCCAACCATCTGCTCCATCTCCTCATCAAACATGAAGTCCAGCTCCTCTTGTTCCTCTTGGTCTGGCTTCAAACACACTTGTGATTTGGGTTCTTCAGACTTCTGAAACATAGAGATCCAGCATATCAATGCTGCCCCGCACTATACTACACCCTCAATTCACTTTGAGTTCGTAAAGTAAAGATATTTAACAGCAGCAAGTAATGCTGGACCAACAAATTTAATTGATTAGTAATTGGTGTATATAGTTATGGATCAATATCTCCACAGCACCAAGCTGAGCATCATATGACCAGCAATGCACCAGTGGCCAAATGACTTCATTCTGTACCATCAAACAGATTCCAGGATCTGCAATCTCTTGTGTCTCTTCTGACTTCAGTCTGTGCTCTAAATTCCTATGATTTCCCAAAATATGATTGTAACTAATTACAGGTAGCAATATCACAGAATTTGGTCTTTCGTAGCAATGAAATTGGTATTGAGTTCAGGAGCCATGAGGTAATGTTGCAGCTCTGTAGAACTCTGGTTTGACTACTCTTGGGAGTATTGTGTTCAGTTCTGGTTGCCTCATAGAACATAGAACACAGAAAAACTACAGCACAATTCAGGCCCTTCGGCCCACAAAGCTGGTCCAAACATGTCCCTACCCTAGAAATTACTAGGCTTACCCATAGCCCTCTATTTTATTCAGCTCCATGTACCTATCTAACAGTCTCTTGAAAGACCCTATCGTATCCGCCTCCACCACTGTTTCCGGCAGCCCATTCCACGCACTCACCAATCTCTGAGTAAAAAACTTACCCCTGACATCTCCTCTATATCTACTCCCCAGCACCTTAAATCTATGTCCTCTTGTGGCCACCATTTCAGCCCTGGGCAAGAGCCTCTGACTATCTACCCTATCAATACCTCTCATCATCTTATACACCTCAATCAGGTCCCCCCTTATCCTCCATCTCTCCAAGGAGAAAAGGCCGAGTTCCCTCAGCCTGCTTTCATAAGGCATGCTTTGCATTTCAGGCAACATCCTTGTAAATTTCCTCTGCACCCTCTCTATGGCTTCCACATCTTTCCTGTAGTGAGGCGACCAGAAATGAGCACAATACTCCAAGTGGGGTCTGACCAGGGACCTATATAGTTGTAACAATACCTCTCGGCTCCTAAATTCAATTCCCCGACTGACGAAGGACAATACACCATATGCCTCATTATAGAAAGGATGTGGAAGCTTTAGAGAGGGTGCAGAGGAGATTTACCAGGATGCTGCCTGGATTGGAGAGCATGTCTTATGAGGATAGGTTGAGTGAGCTAGGGTTTTCTCTTTGGAGAGGAGGAGGATGAGAGGTGACTTGATAGAGGTGTTCAAGATGATAAGAGGCACAGATCGAGTGGACAGTCAAGAGACTTTTTTCCCAGGGTGAAAATGGCTCACATGAGGGGACATAATTTTTAAGGTGATTCGAGGAAGGTACAAGGGGATGTCAGAGGTATGTGTTCTCTTACATAGGGAGTGGTGGGTGCATGGAACTCACTGCCGGCAGAGGTGGTGGGGGCTAATACATTAGGGATATTTAAGAGACTTAGATAAACATGAATTATAGAGAAATGGGAGACAGCTATGTGGGAGGGAAGGGTTAGATAGATATTAGAGCAGGATAAAATGTCGGCACAACATCGTGGGCTGAAGGGCCTGTACTGTGCTGTACTGTTCTATGAAATATGTTGCACGATCTTCAGCCAAGCCTCAAAGTCACCAGACTCGTAAATATCACACCTGAAACTACAGCCTCATAAAAATCACTGCTAGTCCTTACTAGTCAAGAACCTGTCAACCTCTGCTTTAAATATGCCAATGACTTGGCCTCCACAGCCATCTGTGGCAATGAATTCCACAGATTCACCACCCTCTGGCTATAGAAATTCCTCCTTATCTCTGGTCTAAAGGGATGTCCTTTGATTCTGAGGCTGTGCCCTCTGGTCCTAGACTTTCCCACTACTGGAAACATCCTCTCCAAGTCCACTCTATCCAGGACTTTCAATATTCGGTAGGTTTCATGAGATTCCTCCCCGTACCGTTCTAAGCTCCAGCGAGTACAGACCCAGAGCCATAAAACTCTCCTCATATCAAGCAGCATATCAAGGCAACTGTTTTCTGATCCAGAGATATTTCTTATCTATGCTGCCACTGGACTTTTAGTCCATGGACTTTACACTTGCTGACAAGCCTACTACTGTGGCACTTTTGAAGAACCTTTCACCCATTTCACAACTTGTATCCCTACCAATTTTTGTACCATCAGCAAATTTTGTTACAATACATGGTCCTGTCATAGAGTTGTACTGTACAGGAACAGGCCCTTCAGCCCATCATGTCTATGCCGACCATCATGCCTATCTATACTAATCCCACTTGCCTGCATTAATTCCATATTCCTTTGTGCCTTGTTCATTCGAGTACCTGTCCAGATGCTGCTTGTTAATGTTCCTGCCTCCATCACCTCCTCTGGCAGCTCATTCCAGATACCAACTACTCTGCGATCCCCTTTAAACCTCCTCCCTCTCAGCATAAACCTCTGTCCTCCAGCTTTAGGCACGCCTGCCTTGGGACACAGACACTGGCTATCCACTCTATTCTTCTTATAATTTTACATTCCTCTATCCTGTCACCACTCAGCCTCCTTCACTCCAGGTAAAACAGACCCAGCCTATCCAATCTCTCCTTATGACTCAAACCCTCCAGTCCCAGCAACATCTTTGCGAATCCTTTCTGCACCCTCTCTAGTTTGGTCATATCCTCCCTAGAGCACGGGGACCAGAACAGCACACAATACTCCAAACTAATACTGCAGCCTAACCAATGATTTGTATACCTGTAACATGGCATCCCAGCTCCTATACTCAGTGCCTTGGCTGATGAAAGCAAGCATACCATACGCCTTCTTCACCACCTTGTCTACCTGTGTTGCCACTTTCAGGGATGTACTTGCACCCCAAGGTCTCTCAGTTCTACAACACTCCTCAGAGCCCAACCATTCACTGTGCAAGTCCTGCCCTGGTTTAACTTCCCAAAATGCATCACATCATACCTGCCTGAGTTACGTTCCATCTCCCATTCCCCTGCCCACTTTCTCAGTTGATCTAGATCCTGTTGTAACCTTAGGCAACCTTCTTCACTGTCCACTACATCACCAATTTTGTGGCAAAGATTTAAGTGCACCTCCTTTAAACGTCTATTGCATCCAGTGCTCCCGATGTGGCCTTCGCTACACTGGAGAGACCAAGCACAGACTGGGCGATGGAGCTGCTGACCACCTGTGTTGTCTGCAATGGCCATCCCCAGCTCATGTCATTTCAACTCCCCTTTCTATTCCCACACCAACCTGTCTGTCCTCTGCCTTCACCACTGCCAAGGCAAGGCCCAGCGCCCACTAGAAGACCACCAACTCATATCCTGCCTGGGTAGTCTACAACCCAATGGTATGAATACTGAAGTTTCCAATTTCAGGTAACCCTCCTCTTTGGTGTGTTTACCCCATCACCATTTTCACTCCCCTGCCCCTCCTGGTTCCATCACCTACCACCCACACACTCACCCACCAGATCCCCTCGCCTATCTGGTTCCACCTGCTGTTCACCTCTCCCTCAATGGTTCCCATTATCACCTTCCTTACTTATCTGATTCCAGCACTGGTAGCCTTGTTCTGCTTAGCTCTCTCCTGATTGTCTCCACTTACAACACCACCCCCCACCCCACGGCTCCATCTTCCTCTTTTTTTTTGTCTGCCTCCCCCTATCATCCACCTGCCTGCCTCCCAACTTCATGCCTTCTCCATCTCCAATCCAGCTCCATCTGCCCGTCATCCTTCACCCCACCTTGGTCCACCAACTACCTACTGGCGCCCATCTCACCACTCCCTCTCTCCTCTTTATACTGGTTATCTTCCCTCCCCACTCTCAGTCCTGATGCAGGATTTCAACCCGAAATGTCAACAATTCCTTTCCCTCCACAGATGCTGCTTGACTTGCTGAGTTCCTCCAGCAGATCGTTGCTCCAGATTCCAGCATCTGCAAGTCTCTTAAGTCTCTACCAATTCTGGTATCATCTGCAAACTTACTAACCATGCTAGTTTAGTAGCTTAAAGGTCAGCTGCACTGACCTATAAGGGGACCTACTCTCCTCTTAGCTACCCTTTTGCTCTATATTTAGAACATAGAACAGGTCAGCCCCTCGGCCCACCATGTCTGTACCAACCATGATGCCAATCTAACTTTCCCTTCTGTCTGCACATGGTCCATATCCCTCCATTCTCTGCCTGTTCATGTGTCTGTCTAAATGCTTTTTAAACATTACTATTGTACCTGCTTCACCACCTCCCCTGTCAGCACATTCCAGGCACCTATCACTCTGTGTAAGAAAAAAACTTGCCTCATAAATCTCCTTTAAAGTTTCCCCCCTCACTTTAAACCTGTACCCCCTTGTTTTTGATACCCCTACCATGGGAAAAAAGATTCTGACTTTCTACCCAATCTACACCTCATAATACTACATACATCAGGTCAACCTTCAGCCTCCTTCACCCAACCTGTCCAGTCTCTCACCATAATTAAAGTCCTCCAATCCAGGCAACATCCTGGTTAATCTCCTCTGCACACTCTCCAGTGCAACCACATCTTTCCTATAGTGTGGTGACCAGAACTGCACACAATACTCCTAGTGCAGTTTAACCAGTGTTTTATGAAGTTACAACATAACATCCCAACTCTTTCAAAGCCGTTTCTTTTACAGTGCCCAATTTACACACTTTTCCTCACAATCTAATCCCCTCTACCACTCTGCTTGCTTTCTTTTGAACCTTTTAAATGCTGCAATATCCTCTCTGCATTGTGACAACCATAATGGTAAATAGCATGTTATGTGGGGTGATGCTAATGATTTAAGAGGTGGGAGTAGTAGTCCGCCTTTACAGCTCAATATTTAACTTGTAATACGATGCAACTAACAACTTATTTTCTTTGCTTCTTCTGAAAACCATTCATTGTCAATCAGGACCTCTGACTCTGTTGCTTTTTCTAAAACTACTTTTCCTGGAGTTTTTCTCCCTACTGTGCAAGGATTGCAAATTTTTGTCTTCATGATCTAACTGGGTTTTTACAGCAATGTAAAGGTAGATAAATCCCCATGGCCTGATCAGATATATCCAAGAACACTGTGGGAAGCGAGAGAAGAAATTGTGGGAGTCCTGGATGAGACATATGCATTACCATTAGCGACAAGTGAAGTGCTGGAAGATTGGAGGGTGATTAATGTTGTGCCTTTATTTAAGAAGAGCTGCAAAGAAAAATCTGGGAACTATAGACCAGTAAGCCTAAGATCTGTGGTAGATAAGTTACTAGAGGGCATTCTGAAGGATAAGATATACATGCATTTGGAAAGATAGAGGTTGATTAGGAATAGTCAGCACAGCTTTGTGCATGGGAAATCATGTCTCATGAATCTGATTGCTTTTTTGAAGAAGTAACCATAGAACAATACAGCACAATACAGGCCCTTCGGCCTACCATGTTGTGCCGCCCTTCAAACCACACCTAAGACTATCTAACCCCTTCCTCCCAAATATCCCTCTATTTTAAATTCCCCCATATGCTTAACAATCTTTTGAACATGACCAACGTATCAGCCTCCACCACCACCCCAGGCAGCGCATTCCATGCACCAACCACTTTCTGGGTGAAAAACCTCCCTCTGACATCTCCCTTGAACTTCCCACCCATTACCTTAAAGCCATGCCCTCTTGTATTGAGCATTGGTGCCCTGGGGAAGAGGCGCTGGCTGTCCACTATATCTATTCCTCTTAATAATTTGTATACCTCTATCATGTCTCCCCTCATCCTCCTTCTCTCCAATGAGTAAAGCCCTAGCTCTTTTAGCCTCTCATCATAGTCCATACTCTCTAATCCAGGCAGCATCCTGGCAAATCTCCTCTGCACCCTCTCCAACGCCTCCACACCCCTCCTACAATGAGGCGACCAGAACTGGACACAGTACTCTAAGTGTGGTCTAACCAGAGTTTTGTAAAGCTGCATCATTACTTCACAGCTCTTAAACTCGATCCCACGATTTATGAAAGCTAACATCCCATGAGCTTTCTTAACTACCCTATCCACCTGTGCAGCAACTTTCAGTGATCTGTGCATATGAACCCCCAGATCCCTCTGCTCCTCCACACTGCCCAGAACGCTGCTTGTACTCCGCCTTGGAGTTAGTCCTTCCAAAGTGTACCACCTCACACTTCTCAGGTTTGAACTCCGTCTGCCACTTGTCAGCCCAGCTCTGCATCCTATCAATATCCCTCTGTAAGCTTCGACAGCCCTCCACACTATCCACAACACCACCGATCTTTGTGTCATCTGCAAACTTGCTAACCCACCCTTCCACCCCCTCATCTAAGTCATTAATAAATATCACAAAAAGTAGAGGTCTCAGAACCGATCCCTGTGGGACACCACTAGTCACAGCCCTCCAATCCGAATGCACTCCCTCCACCACAACCCTCTGCTTTCTACAGGCAAGCAAATTCTGAATCCACATGGCCAAGCCTCCCTGGATCCCTCAGCCTCTGACCTTCTGAAGAAGCCTACCATGTGGAACCTTGTCAAACGCCTTACTAAAATCCATGTAGACCACATCTACTGCATTACCCTCATCAATCTTCCTGGTCACCTCCTCAAAGAACCTTATCAGGCTTGTGAGGCAAGATCTGCCCTTCACAAATCCATGCTGGCTGTCCCTAATCAGTCCATGATTCTCTAAATGATCATAGATCCTATCTCTTAGAATCCTTTCTAGCAGCTTACCCACCACAGACGTAAGGCTCACTGGACTGTAATTCCCTGGACTATCCCTCCTACCTTTTTTGAATAAGGGGACAACATTCGCCACCCTCCAATCCTCTGGTAGCATTCCTGTGGCCAACGAGGACTCAAAGATCCTAGCCAACGGTTCAGCAATCTCCTCCCCTGCCTCACGAAGCAGCCTGGGGAATATTCCGTCAGGCCCTGCCCAAGAAGGTCGATGAGGGCAGGGTAGTAGACGCAGTCTATATGGACTTCAGTAAGGTTCATCTTTTCATAATGTTGTGCACAGTAGGCTGCAATGGAAATTTAGATTGCATGGGATCCAGGGAGAGCTAGCTAAGTGGATGCAGAATTGGCTTGATGGTAGAAAGCAGAGGGTGATGGTGAAAGGTTGTTTATCAGACTGGAGACCCGTGACTAGTGGTGTTCCCCAGGGCTCCGTGCTAGCCCGTTGCTATTTACATAGAACATAGAACAGTACAGCACAATACAGGCTCTTCAGCCCACAATGTTGTGCCGACCTTTAAACTTCACCTAAGACTATCTAACCCCTTCTTCCCACATATCCCTTTATTTTAAATTCCTCCATATGCTTATCTAGTAATCTCTTGAATTTGACGAATGTACCTGCCTCCGCCACCGCTCCAGGCAGTGCATTCCATGCCCCAACCACTCTCTGGGTAAAAAAACCTCCCTCTGATATCTCCCTCGAACTTCCCACCCATTACTTTAAAGCCATGCCCTCTTGTATTGAGCATTGGTGCCCTGGGAGAGGTGCTGGCTGTCCACGCTATCTATTGCTCTTAATATTTTGTACACCTCTATCAGTCTCCTCTCATCCTCCTTCTCTCCAAAGAGTAAAGCCCTAGCTCCCTGAGTCTCTCCTTATAATGCATGCTCTCTAAACCAGGCAGCATCCTGGTAAATCTCCTCTGCGCCCTTTCCAATGCTTCCACATCCTTCCTATAATGAGGCGACCAGAACTGGACATAGTACTCTATAAGTGTGGTCTAACCAGAGTTTTGTAAAGCTGCATCAATACCTCGAGGCTCTTAAGCTCAATCCCTTGACTTATGAAAGCTAAAACCTCATAAGGTTTCTTTGGAGTTTGTCCTTCCAAAGTGTACCACCTCACACCATTGATATTTGTCATCTATATCAATGATTTGGGTGAGATTTTACAAGGAATGGGTAATACATTTGCAGGTGACACTAAAATAGGTGGTGTCATTGACAGTGAAGATGGCTATCAGGATTTACAGAGGGATATTGTTCAGTTGGGTAAGCGGGCCGAGGAATGGCAAATGAAATTTAATTCGGTGTGATTCGTTGCATTTTGGGAAGACAAATGAGGGTAGAACTTTCACAGTGAATGGTAGGGCCCCGGGGAGTGTTGTAGAACAGAAGTAATTCAGAGTACAAGTAAGATAAGATATCTTTATTATTCACATGTATATCAAAACACAGTGAAATGCATCTGTTGCGTAGAGTGTTCTGGGGGCAGCCCGCAAGTGTCGCCACGCTTCCGGTGCCAACATAGCATGCCCACAACTTCCTAATCCATACGTCTTTGGAATGTGGGAGGAAAGTGCAGCCCCCGGAGGAAACCCACGCAGACACAGGAAGAACATACAAACTCCTTACAGAGTGGCTGTAAGTGAACCCGTGTTGCTGGCGCTGTAATAGCAGTATGCTAACGTGCCTGCCCTACATGGTTCCCTGAAAGTGGTGTCACAAGTAGACAGGGTGGTGAAGGTGGCTTTTGGCATGCTGGTCTTCGTAAGTCAGGGCACTGAATAGAGAAGTTGTGATGTACGTTGCAGTTGTACAAGACATTGGTGAGGCCGCATTTGGAATATTGTGTTCAGTTTTGGTCATCTTGCTTATAGGAAAGATGCCATTAAGCTGGAAAGAGCACAGAGCAGAGTTACGAGAATATTGTTTGGACTCGAGGGACTGAGTTAGGGAGAGAGATTGACAGGTTGGGACTTTTTTCATTGGAGAGTAGGAGAATGAGGGGTGATCTTACAGATGTGGATAAAATTATGATGGGCACAGTCTTTTTCCCCAGGGTTGGGGAATCAAGAACTAGAGGGCACAGGTTTAAGGTGAGAGGGGAGAGATTTAATAGGAACCTGAGGGGCAATTTTTCACCCAGAGAGTGGTCAGTATATGGAATGAGCTGCCAGATGAAGTGGTTGAGTTAGGAACATTAACAACATTTAAAAGGACAGATACAGTATATGGATAGGAAAGGTTTAGAGGGATATGGGCTAAATGCAGCAATAGGACTAGCTTAGATGGGAATCTTGGTCAGCCTGGACGTGTTGGACTGAAGGACCGGTTTCCAGGCTCTATGACTCTATATGACAGCTTCTTTGCCACTTCTGCCTGGTCCAGCTTTCAATTTCCAATTTCATTTTTAGGTGGGTTTTGATTCCCTACCTGATCTACTGGAACTAGAATAGATGTACAGTACTTAAATTCACTAACTCAACTGCATGATTCTAGCACAAATGTACCCACTCATGTTACTGCTGAAGATAATCGATATCAGTACCATAGCTCTCAACTACCAGCAGTGCAAGGCAAATCAGCAAAAGAATGGGAGCATGTCCAGTGTGTGAAGGGGCAGGAAATAACCCAACAGGTTGGTGGGTTCTGGTGGCTGCAACCAGAGATCAAGAAGGGGTAGAGTTGGATGATGTAGGAGAGATTCTAAGACTAACCTTTGGTTTTGTAGGAGCTGGCCGATGCCGTTTCTTCACTTCAATCCACGTGTCAGAGTCTAGGTCCGGAAGGCTTGTGGAAAGTCCTTTTGGCAAAGTCTTCAAGTTACTGGGTTCTTCAGTCTTTGAACTCGCAGCACTGCCTGCTTGAGGAGAGCCTGGAGCAGACTCTTCAATATCGAGTGAGAGTGAGTGAGAGAGAGAAATTCTACATAAAACAGATTCTGAATGCAAAACTGTCAGTGATTCCCACACCACAGTAACCAGCCAACCAGTTAAACTCACTAAATCCCAACCACCATTAAACTGTTAAATTCACCTATCTAACCAGCTAACTAGTGTTAAAAACCATGAAGTAGTCTTAACCTTACCTGTCTGTTTTTTGTACGTCTGCCCAGGAATGAACTCTGGGCAGTTCAGTAGTCGTGTGAAATCTGTCTCTGGGAGAGGCCATTTCTCAGGGTTTTCCTTCTTTCGGATTTTTTTATCCACCACCTCCACCTCAGTGCTGTCCTTCAGAGCCTGAGCAACACAACACAATCTGGTAAGAAGCCTACCTTGGGCCAAAGAATACCAACTTTAGAAATTTACTGATCAGAGAGCACAGATGTATAAAGTGAACAAACAGGGCCAGGTTTGGCAGGCAGACCTGGGGCAAGGCTGGACAGGATCTGAAGGCTCAGGGGAACCACCCAGGGCCCAGGTCTGGTGGCTCAGGGACCCCACCCAGGACCCAGGTCCGAGGGCTCAGGTGACCCACCCAGGATCCAGGTCCGAGGGATCCCACCCAGGGCCCGGGTCTGAGGGCTCAGGGAACCACCCACCCAGGGCCCAAGTCCAAAGGAACCCACCCAGGGCCTGGGTCTTCGACAGCTCATGGGCCCCATCTAGGGCCCAGGTCTGGGCTCAGGAACTCCACTTGTTTAAAAGACACCTGGACAGATTCATGGATAGAAAAGATTTAGAGGGATATGGGCCAAACACCGGCAAATGGAACTAGCTCAGCTAGAAAACTTGATCAACGTGGACGAGTTGGGGTGAAGGTCCTGCTTCCATGCTGTACAACTCCATGGCTCTATAACTCAGGCAATGCCCAGGTCCAACAGCTGAGAGCAAATTGCAAAAATCAGGTAGTAGTACTTCACAATCCCAAATGGTGACATGGCCAAAAACAGAATCCCCTCTACAACAAAGTGCAGAGAGGGTCAGCTAGGCAAGAAAGTGAAGCTTATGTCAGCCATGAAGAGTGTCAGACTGTAGAAAGCAATGGAGCAAGTTTGGAGATGAAACTGAACCGGTAATTAGGAAAGCAGAGAGCGGATGAAGAATACTGGCAAGTAAAATCAAATAAATTCTGGAGTGTTTTATGAGTACATATAGTGCAGTGTATAACTAAGGGTGGGTCTTTTTTGGGACTAAAAGGTAATGTGTGTGGAGATGAAAGATGTGGGGGTTCTTCATGAGTACTTTAATCCACTGTTCTGTCAAGAGGGCAGGCGGGGCAGTGGCAGGGATTATTGTTGAAGAAGTGTGAGAAATGATGGAATAGATACAATGAAAGAAAGTAGTAAAGGTTTTATAACCTTTCAAAAGTGGAAAAATTGCCTTGCCCAGATTAAATTTGACTTTAAAAACTTTAAAAGGGGCCTTGATGATGCTGAGGACAACGTTAGTAAGGTTAATGTTCTACAGCATGTTGGTATCAAGAGAGAGGATGTGTTGGAGCTGTTAGAAAATATTAGGACAGGTAAGTCCTCGGGGCCTGACAGAATATTCCCCAGTCTGCTCCGTGAGGCGAGGGAGGAGATTGCTGAGCCTTTGACTAGGATCTTTGAGTCCTCGTTGTCCACGGGAAGGGTTCTGGAGGACTGGAGGGTGGCAAATGTTCTCCCCTTATTCAAAGAAGGTAGTAGGGGTAGTCCAGGGAATTATAGACCAGTGGGCCTTATGTCTGTGGTGGGCAAGCTGTTGGAAAGGATTCTTAGAGATAGGATCTATGGGCATTTAGAAAATCATGGTCTGATCAAGGACAGCAAGCATGGCTTTGTGAAGGGCAGATCACGTCTCACAAGCCTGATAGTGTTCTTTGAGGAGGTGACCAGACAGATTGATGAGGGTAGTGCAGTAGATGTGGTCTACAAGGATTTTAGTAAGGCATTTGACAAGGTTCCACATGGTAGGCTTCTTCAGAAGGTCAGAGGGCATGGGATCCAGGGAAGCTTGGCCGTGTGGATTCAGAATTGGCTTGGCTGTAGAAAGCAGAGGGTTATGGTGGAGGGAGTGCATTCAGATTGGAGGGCTGTGACTAGCGGTGTCCCACAAGGGACCTCTGCTTTTCGTGTTTTTTATTAATGACTTGGATGAGGGAGTAGAAGGGTGGGTTGGCAAGTTTGCAGACGACACAAAGGTTGGTGGTGTTGTGGATAGTGTATAGGAGTGTCGAAGATTGCAGAGGGACATTGATAGGATGCAGAGCTGGGCTGACAAGTGGCAGATGGAGTTCAATCCAGAGAAGTGTGAGGTGGTACACTTTGGAAGGGCAAACTCCAAGTCGGAGTACAAAGTTAATGGCAGGATTCTTGGTAGTGTGGAGGAGCAGAGGGATCTGGGGGTCCACATCCACAGATCCCTTAAGTGTTGCCTCACAGGTGGATAGGGTAGTTAAGAAAGCTTAAGGGGTGTTAGCTTTCATAAGTCGAGGCATCCAGTTTAAGAGCCACGAGGTAATGATGCAGCTCTATAAACCTCTGGTTAGACCACACTTTCTGGTCGCCTCATTATAGGAAAGATGTGGAAGCAATGGAAAGGGCACAGAGGAGATTTACCAGGATGCTGCCTGGTTTAGAGAGTATACATTATGAGGAGTGACTAAGGGAGCTGGGGCTTTACTCTTTGGAGAGGAGGAAGATGAGAGGAGACATGATAGAGATGTACAAAATATTAAGAGGAATAGATAGAGTGGACAGCCAGCACCTCTTTCCCAAGGCACCAATGCTAAATACAAGAAGGCATGGCTTTAAAGGAGGGAAGGTTTTAGATTTTTGGATCATTGGCATCTCTTCAGGGGAAGGTGGGACCTGTACAGAGAGGACGGGTTACACCCAAACCTGAGGGGGGCCACTATCCTTGCGGCCAGGTTTGCTGGGTTGGTTCGGGAGGGTTTAAAATAGTTTTGCGAGGGGGGATGGGAACCGGAGGAGTAGGTCAGAGGAAGAAGGGGATAGGGAAAAGTCAGATCTGACAGGTAGAGAGGCTTTGAGGAAGGAGAAGCAGAGTACAGGCTATAAAAGTAGTAAGGTGGATGGGCTAAGGTGCATTTACTTAAATGCCAGAAGCATCAGGAATAAGGGAGATGAACTGAGAGCTTGGATAAGTACACGGGACTACGATATTGTGGCTATCACTGAGACATGGCTGACATCAGGGCAGGATTGGATATTAAATATTCCTGGCTTTCAGTGTTTTAAAAGGGATGGGGGGGGGAGTGGAGAAGAGGAGGAGCGGGTGGCGATACTGGTCAGGGACACTATTACAGCTGCAGAAAGGGTAGATAATGTAGAAGGATCCTCTCTAGAGTCAATATGGGTGGAAGTTAGGAATAAGAAAGGAGCAGTTACTCTACTGGGAGTATTCTATTGGCCCCCCGGTAGCAGTAGGGATACTGAGGAGCAGATTGGGAGGCAGATTTTGGAAAGATGCAAAAATAACATGGTTATTATAGTGGGAGACTTCAACTTCCCAAATATTGATTGGCACCTGCTTAGTGCCAAAGGTTTAGACGGGGCGGAGTTCGTTAAGTGTGTCCAGGATGGATTTCTGTCACAGTATGTTGACAGGCCGACTAGAGAGAATGCCATGTTAGATCTAATTTTAGGTAATTAACCGGGTTAGGTGACAGATCTATCGGTGGGTAAGCATTTGGGGGACAGTGACCACTGCTCCATAACCTTTAGAATTGTCATGGACAGGGATAGGAGCAAAGAGGATGGGAAGATATTTAACTGAGGAAAGGCGAATTATGAGGCTATAGGGTGAAAATTTGAGAGTGTAAACTGGGATGACATTTTTGAAGGGAAATGTACTGTGGAGATGTGGTTGCTATTCAGGGATGTCTTGCAGGATGTTAGGGATAAATTTGTCCCGGTGAGGCAGAGAAGGAATGGCAGGGTGAAGGAACCGTGGGTGACGAGAGAGGTGGAACAACTAGTTAGGAAGAAGAAGGCAGCATACATAAGGTGTAAGCAGCAAGGATTGGACAGGCCTCGTGAGGAATATAGAGTAGCAAGGAGGGAACTTAAGAAGGGGCTGAGGAGAGCAAGAAGGAAACATGAAAAGGCTTTGGCGAGTAGGGTTAAGGAGAATCCCAAGGCTTTTTACTCGTATGTGAAGAGCAGAAGGATGGCTAGAGTAAAGGTAGGTCCAATTAAAGACAAAGGTGTGAAGCGGGTGAGGTTATCAATGAATACTCTTCAGTATTCACCAAGGATGGGTCTTGATGACGCTGAGGACAGTGTTGGTAAGGGTAATGTTCTAGAGTATGTAGATATCAAGAGAGAGGATGTGTTAGAGCTGTTAGAAAATATTAGGACAGATAAGTCCCCGGGGCCTCACGGAATATTCCCCAGGCTGCTTCATGAGGCGAG
Source organism: Pristis pectinata (assembly GCF_009764475.1). Lineage (NCBI taxonomy): Eukaryota > Metazoa > Chordata > Chondrichthyes > Rhinopristiformes > Pristidae > Pristis > Pristis pectinata. The sequence continues at coordinate 460,528 of NC_067408.1, read as the reverse complement.
GGAAGAGATTGCTGAACCGTTGGCTAGGATCTTGGAGTCCTCGTTGTCCACGGGGATGGTACCGGATGATTGGAGGGTGGCGAATGTTGTCCCCTTATTCAAGAAAGGTAGTAGGGATAGTCCAGGGAATTACAGACCAATGAGCCTTACATCTGTGGTGGGTAAGCTGCTAGAAAGGATTCTAAGAGATGGGATCTATGATCATATAGAGAATCATGGACTGATTAGGGACAGCCAGCATGGATTTGTGAAGGGAAGATCTTGCCTCACAAGCCTGATAGGGTTCTTTGAGGAGGTGACCAGGAAGATTGATGAGGGTAGTGCAGTAGATGTGGTCTGCATGGATTTTAGTAAGGTGTTTGACAAGGTTCCGCATGGCAGGCTTCTTCAGAAGGTCAGAGGCCAAGGGATCCAGGGAGGCTTGGCCGTGTGGATTCAGAATTGGCTTGCCTGTAGAAAGCAATGGGTTGTGGTGGAGGGAGTGCATTCGGATTGGAAGGCTGTGACTAGTTGTGTCCCACAAGGATCGGTTCTGGGACCTCTACTTTTTGTGATATTTATTAATGACTTAGATGAGGGGGTGGAAGGGTGGGTTAGCAAGTTTGTAGCTGACACAAAGATAGTGTGGAGGGCTGTCGAAGCTTACAGAGGGATATTGATAGGATGCAGAGCTGGGCTGACAAGTGGCAGATGGAGTTCAATCCAGAGAAGTGTGAGGTGGTACACTTTGGAAGGACAAACTCCAAGGCGGAGTACAAGGTAACTGGCAGGATTCTGGGCAGTGTGGATGAGCTTAGGGATCTGGGGGTTCATATCCACAGATCACTGAAAGTTGCCACACAGGTGGATAGGGTAGTTAAGAAAGCTTATGGGCTGTTAGCTTTCATAAGTCGTGGGATCGAGTTTAAGAGCTGTGAAGTAATGATGCAGCTTTACAAAACTCTGGTTAGACCACACTTAGAGTACTGTGTCCAGTTCTGGTCGCCTCATTATAAGAAGGATGTGGAGGCGTTGGAAAGTGTGCAGAGGAGATTTACCAGGATGCTGCCTAGTTTAGAGAGCCTGCATTATAAGGAGAGACTCAGGGAGCTAGGGCTTTACTCTTTGGAGAGAAGGAGGATGAGAGGAGACTGATAGAGGTGTACAAAATATTAAGAGCAATAGATAGAGTGGACAGTCAGTGCCTCTTTCCCAGGGTACCAATGCTTAATACAAGAGGCCATGGCTTTAAGTTAATGGGGGGGGGGGGGAGTTCAAGGGAGACGTCAGAGGGAGGTTTTTCCACCCAGAGAGTGGTCGGTGCATGGAATGCGCTGCCTGGGGTGGTGGTGGAGGCTGATACGTTGGTCAAGTTCAAGAGATTGTTAGATAAGCATATGGAGGAATTTAGAGGGATATGTGGGAGGAAGGGGTTAGATAGACTTAGGAGTGGTTTGAAGGTTGGCATAAAATGGTGGGCCTAGGGCCTGTATTGTTCTATGGGTGGGAAGTTCAGGAAGATATCAGAGGAAGGTTTTTTATCCAGAGCGTGGTTGGGGCATGGAATGTGCTGCCTGGGGCAGTGGTGAAGGCAGGTACATTGGTCAAATTCAAGAGATTACTAGATAAGCATATGGAGGAATTTAAAGGAGAGGGATATGTGGGAGGAAGGAGTTAGATAGTCTTACTGAGGTTTAAAGGTTGGCACAACACTGTAGGCTGAAGGGCCTGTATTTTGCTGTACTGTTCTATGTTCTATAAATATATCACAGGCTGTTCCAGGAGGCACGAGAGGAAACGGCAGAGGTTCTTTCCACAACTTTTCTGTTTTCTCTGGCATATGAGTGTTGCCAGATAACTGGAGAACTACTTTTGACAAGGTTCTGCACGGCAAGCTGGCCCAGAAGGTTAAGGCACAAGGCATCCAAGGTATGTTGGTGAATTGGATGCAAAATTGGCTGGGTGATAGGAGGCAGAGTGTAATGGTGGTGGGGCGTTTTTCTGTTCTGAAATCTGTAACAAGTGATGTACCGCAGGGATCCGTGCTGGGACCACTGATGTTGGTTATGTAGGGGGTATGATTAGTACATTTTGCAAACAACACGAAAATTGGTGGAGCCATAGACAACGAAGAAGGTTGTTTAAAGATACAGCAGGACATAGATTGGTTGGAAAATTGGGTGGAGCAGTGGCAGATGGAATTTAATCCAGGCAAGTGTGAGGTAATGCACTTTGGGAGGTCAAGTTCAGTTGGGACACATGGAGTAAATGGCAGGGACCTCAGGAGCTTGATGTATAGACTTCATAGCTCCCTGAAAATGGCAACAGAGGTAGATAGGATAGTGATGAAGTCATTTGGTATGGCTGTCTTCATTGGCCGAGGCATTGAGTATAAGTGGTGGGAACTTGTGTTGCAGCTGTATGAAACATTGGTTAGACTGCACTTGGAGTATTGTGTATAATTCTGGTTGCCACACTATAGGGAGGATGTGGTAGCAGTAGGGAGAATGCAGAAGAGACGTTGCCTGGAATGAAGATCTAGTTATGAGCAGAGATTTATAGGCTGGGTTTATTCTCACTGGAGCATAGGAGGCTGAGGGGTGACCTATACAAAATTAGAACGATGCAGCATGGAAACAGGCCCAACTCATCGATGCAGAGCAGTGGGCACGCTTCTGCATCAATCCCATCTCCCAATTGGCCCACAGCTTTCTGTGCCTAGGCGATTCAAGTGCTGTTGAAAATTTGAGGGTCATAGATCTTATTGATAGCCAGAATCTTTTTCCCAGAGCAGGGAAGTCTAAAACTAGAAGCAACAGGTTTAAGGTGTGAGGGGAGAAATTTAAAGGAGATATGAGGAGCAAGCTTTTCACACAGAGAGTGGTGAAAATTTGAAAGATCTGCCAGAGGAGGTAGTGGAGGCAGATACTATTCTGTTTAAAAGGCATTTGGACAGGCACTTGGGATAGGAAAGGGACAGTGGGATATGGGTCTAATGCAAGCAAATGCATTTACTGTAGTGCTGTTAGTTTTTTTTGGAAGAGTTAACCAAGAGGACTGATGAGGGCAGGATGGTGAATGTTGTCTCTATGGACTTCAGCAAGGCCTTCAACAAGGTTCCGCATAGAAGGCTAGTAATTGGCTTTATGGTAGGAAGCAGAGGGCAATGGTAGAAGATGGTTTTTTTGGACTGGAGGCCTGTGACTAGTGGTGTGTCTCAGGGAATGTTGCTGAGCCCATTGTCATTCATATAAACAATTTGGATGAGGATGTACAGGCAGGGTTCATAAGTTTGCAGATGACACTAAAATAGTATTGTAAACACTGAAGGAGGTTACCAAAAATTACAAGGAGACCTTGATCAGCTGGGTAAGTGGACCGAGGAATGGCAAATGGCATTCAATCCAAATAAATGCAAGGTGTTGCATTTTGGGAAGTCAAACCAGAGTTTGATTTTCACAGTGAATGGTAGGACCCTAGAGAGAGTTGTAGAACAGAAAGACCTATGAGTACAAGTACATGGTTCCCTGAAAGTGCCATCACAGGTAGACAGGAAGGGGTGATGAAGAAGGTGTTTGGCATGCTGGCCTTCATCAATCAAGGCATTGAATACAAGAGTTGGGAAATTATGTTGCAGTTGTACAAGATGTTGGTAAAGCCACACCTGGAGTATTGCCTTCAGTTTTGGTTGCCCTGTTATATGAAAGATGTCATTAAGCTGTAAAGAGTGCAAAGAAGATTTACAAGTATGTTCAGGATTCAAGGCTCTGAGTTATAGGGAGAGATTGGGCAGGCTAGCAGACTGAGGGGTGACCTTATAGAGGTGTATAAAATCATGAGGGGCATAGATAGAGTGAATGCACTCAGTTTTTTTTCCCCCAGGGTTGGGGAATCAAGAACTAGAGGGCACAAGTTTATGGTTAAAGATCTCAATATTCTCTATTTCAATATTATCCTATTCATTTTTTTAATAACTTGACTTGTACTTCTGCAAATGCATTAGTTCACAGTTCTCTGAGTTCCACCTGACCAGATCATTTATATCTGCCCAGAATCTAACCCTTTCCTCATAGCTGTCAACAGACTGCCAGTTTTTGTAACATATGCAAACTTCTTTATCAAACTCCTGACATTTAAGTCTAAGTCATTTATACACAACAAAAAGCAAGGGACTGGTATTGAGTTCTCCAGAACTCTAAAGGTCATAGCCTTCTAATCACAAGAACACCCATCAATCATTACCTTTCAGAAATTTTAAAAATTTTGCAAATTTTAGGTTCAACTTGTCACTCTCTCTTGGAGCCCTTGGGCTCTTATTTTTCCTGCACAATCAAGCAAGCGAATACAAAATATATGAGATGTCTGGAGGAACAGACAACTTTAAAGTATATGTACACACAGTCTTAAAGACAATAGGACAGGTATAGTGATTAAAAAAGGTACATGGATGTTTCCTTTTAATAGCCAAGGCACTGAACTTAAGAACGGGGTGATTACCCCAGAAATATATGCATCAGTAACTAAACTACTGTGTGGAACTCACTGCCTGAAAGGGTGGGAGAGACAGAAACCCTCATCACATTTTAACAGCACTTGGATGTGTATAAAGAGCTGTGATCTGCAGGGCTACCAACTTGGACTTGATGGCATAAATTTGCCATGATTCTATGACTTTTACATTTCTGTAATATGGGTGCAGATATGTTTTTATCATAGCAGGAACATTTTGCTCCAACCTATCCCAATCACTATGCAATCCCTGATCCAGCTCCAGAGTGAGGAAGCTGGGGGAGACAGTGTTGTCTAATGTTTGAAACCTAGACATATGTGAGTGCAAGCATTTAAAAATGAGAGGGAGGTGGTGAACATCTGTAATAACCTCCAAGATAAGGTTGACATCAGTGGTTAACGCCTGGACTCGATGAAAGCCTCCAATTAATGAGACTGGCAGGAAACCATCAGCATCCATCTTTCTTCTCAGGAAAAAGTCTCGTTCCAAGTTGTCCAAGCTAAAGTAGTACTCACTGAAACAGAATCAATATACACACTGAAATATGGGTGATTCACATTGAGAAAAACAGTAAACACATCATATAATCCATAGTAGACATTCTGCAGTGTTAAGGCAAACAATCCACAGTTAATAATGTAAACGCAAGAACATGTGGAAGCTAGTTAGTCCTTAATCCATTCAAACATATTAAGGCAGACCTGTAACCCAGTTCCATAGCTTTAAAATTAATAAGTGATCTGTAGCGGTTGCTACCGCAGAATAAAACAAGACTCTACTCGGAGGATTGCCAAACAGAACTGGTTTATTTTCCCGCCTTGCGCGGGCCCTTTAAGGGAGAATGTTCCCGCCCAAAACAACCGGCAATGACGTAAGTCCTACGTCATCAGGACTTTCCCGCGCGCGGGTTCTCCGCCGCCATCTTGGGCCTCGTCGCTCCGACGCTGCGCGACCCGACTGCTGAGCTGGTTCGCCCGACTAGACGGTGAGTCGCCACACAACACCCCCCCCCCCCCCCCCCCCCCCCCCCCCCAGAACCGGCGAGACAGTCCCCAAGGTCCGTGGGCTGTGCCAGCTGCCGCTTAGGGGGGCGGCCTCTGCGTTGCGGCGTGGCAACCTCGACAGGCTGTTGCAGATCCAAATGGGCTGGTTTGAGGCGGTCCGCCGTGAAAACCTGCTCCCTGCCTCCAATGTCCAAAATAAAAGTGGATCCGTTATTCCGTATGACTCGGAACGGTCCCTTATATGGTCGTTGCAATGGCGCCCGAGGTGTGCCCCTGCGAACGAAAACAAACTTACAGTCCCGTAGTTCCTTGGGCTGGCAGGATGGGGCTTGACCGTGCCGTGAGGTGGGAATCGGGGCCAAGGCGCCAAGCTTCTCGCGCAGTCTTTGTAGGACTGCTGGGGGTTGTTCCCCTTGGTCCCGAAGGGCAGGTATGAAATCCCCGGGGACAACTAGTGGCGCCCCGTATACAAGCTCAGCTGACGAAGTGCGGAGGTCTTCTTTGGGGGGCAGTGCGTATGCCGAGCAGGACCCAAGGCAGCTCGTCAACCCAGTTAGGACCCTTCAGGCGGGCCATCAAGGCCGATTTCAGATGGCGGTGAAAACGTTCCACCAACCCGTTTGATTGAGGATGGTAGGCCGTGGTGGTGTGCAGCTGCGTCCCTAGCAGGTTCGCTAATGCAGCCCAGAGACTGGAAGTGAATTGGGTGCCTCTGTCTGAAGTGATGTGGGCCGGAACGCCAAAACGTGAGACCCAAGTTGTGAGCAGCGCCCGGGCGCAGGAATCAGTTGTGATGTCAGCCAGGGGGGTTGCCTCAGGCCACCTCGTGAACCGGTCCACGATGGTAAGGAGGTACCGGGCTCCTCTTGAAACCGGCAGAGGGCCCACGAGGTCGATGTGTATGTGGTCGAACCTCCTACGGGTAGGCTCGAACTGCTGTGGTGGGACCTTGGTGTGTTGCTGGATTTTCGACGTCTGGCAGTGCAGACAAGTCCTGGCCCAATCACTGACCTGTTTGCGCAGGCCATGCCAGACAAACTTGCTGGCGACCAGTCAGACAGTAGATCTGATGGACGGGTGCGCCAACCCATGTACCGAGTCAAAAACGCGTCTCCGCCAGGCTGCAGGGACTATAGGGCGGGGCTGACCAGTCGCAACGTCGCAAAGTAGGGTCCGCTGACCTGGACCAACCAAGAAATCTCGGAGCTGCAGACCCGAAACTGCGGTTCTGTAGCTGGGCAGTTCGTCGTCGGCTTGCTGTGCGTCAGCTAGGGCCGTGTAGTCGACACCCAAGGATAGGTTGTGGATGGTTGGTCTGGAAAGTGCATCAGCAACGACATTATCCTTTCCGGAGACATGTTGGATGTCAGTTGTGAACTCGGAAATGTAGGATAAATGTCTCTGCTGACGAGCTGACCAGGGATCGGAGACTTTGGAGAAGGCAAAGGACAGAGGCTTATGATCGGTGAAAGCGGTGAAAGGCCTGCCTTCTAGAAAGTATCGGAAATGCCGGACCGCCAGATACAGTGCTAGAAGTTCCTGATCAAAAGCGCTGTACTTCAGTGCGGGCGGTCTAAGGTGCTTGCTGAAAAATGCCAAGGGTTGCCAGTGGCCTTCGAGTAGCTGTTCCAGTACCCCACCCACTGCGGTGTTGGACGCGTCTACCGTGAGGGCAGTCGGGACATCAATCCTGGGGTGTACCAGCATCGTGGCGTCTGCCAGGGCGTCTTTGGCCTTAACGAAAGCAGCCGCAGCCTCGTCAGTCCAGGTGATGTCCTTGCCCTTACCAGCCAGCAGCGAGAACAGAGGGCGCATGATACGGGCTGCTGCAGGGATGAAACGATGGTAAAAGTTGACCATCCCAAGGAATTCCTGTAGGCCTTTGACTGTGTTGGGGCGGGCAAAATGGCGGATAGCATCCACCTTGGCGGGTAGGGGTGTTGCCCCGTCGCTGGTGATTTTGTGGCCGAGGAAATCGATAGAGTCAAGTCCGAATTGGCACTTGGACAGGTTAATCGTGAGGCCGAAATCGCGGAGGCGGGAATACAGCTGGCGGAGGTGGGAAAGGTGTTCCTGGCGGTTACGGCTGGCGATCAGTATGTCGTCCAAGTAAATGAACACGAAGTCCAGGTCTCGGCCTACCGCGTCCATCAGCCGCTGGAAGGTCTGCGTGGCGTTCTTAAGGCCGAACGGCATCCAAAGGAATTTGAACAGGCCGAATGGGGTGATAATCGCAGTTTTGGGGACGTCATCCGGATGGACCGGGATTTGGTGGTATCCCCTAACGAGGTCCACTTTGGAAAAGATGCGGGCCCCGTGTAAGTTCGCTGCGAAGTCCTGGATGTGAGGGATGGGATAGCGGTCCGGGGTGGTGGCGTCATTCAGCCTGCGGTAGTCGCCGCAGGGCCTCCACCCTCCGGTGGCTTTGGGGACCATGTGCAGGGGGGAGGCCCAGGGGCTGTCTGACCTGCGAACAATCCCCAGCTCCTCCATGTGACGGAACTCTTCCTTTGCCAGGCGGAGCTTGTCTGGAGGTAATCGTCGTGCTCGGGCATGAAGGGGTGGCCCTGTGGTAATGATGTGGTGTCGTACCCCGTGTGTGGGCCTAGAATTTGTAAACGAAGGTGCCAAAATCGATGGGAATTCGGCTAGGAGCTTGGCGAAATCGTCGCCAGAAAGGGAAATGGAGTCCAGGCGCGGGGCTGGTGGGCTGATTTCTCCCAGGGGATAGGTCCGGAGAGTGCTAGAGTGGACTAACCGCTTCCTTCACAGGTCGACTAACAGGTTGTGGGCCCGAAGGAAATCGGCTCCTAGGAGTGGTCAGGCGACGGTAGCAAGGGTAAAGGTCCAGGTAAAACGGCTGCCGCCAAAGTGTAATTGAAGCGTACGGGTGCTGGAAGACCGTATCGTTGTACCGTTGGCGGCATTGAGTAGAGGACCTGGTGGCCTGTCACAAGTGTCGCGGCCTGTCGGGGGCAAAATACTGACCTCCGCTCCAGTATCAACGAGGAAACGCCGTCCAGATTTCTTGTCCTGAACGAAGAGGAGGCTCTGTTGGTGGCCAGCCGCCGTAGCCATCAGCGGCGGCTGGCCCTGGCGTTTCCCTGAAACTTGCAGGGTGGGCGGCATCAACGGGCCTCCGCACCCCACCTCTGATGGTAGAAGCACAGCTGGTCACCCGTGTCGTCGTCTGCGTTCCTGGGGCGTGGCTGCTCGGTTGCTGGGGCCGGGCGAGGCGGGCGTTGGGCTCGCGGCCTGGTGATTTGACTGACGGACAAACCGCTCTCGCGCTTGGCCCTCCACAGGACATCTGCCCGGGCGGCCACCTCACGGGGGTTGCTGAAGTCGGCGTCAGCTAACAACAAGTGGATGTCATCGGGGAGTCGTTCGAGGAAGGCCTGTTCGAACATCAGGCATGGCTTGTGTCCCTCGGCCAATGCCAGCACCTCATTCATTAGGGCGGATGGGGATCTGTCCCCCAGGCCATCCAGATGAAGCAGGCGGGCGGCACGCTCACGATGGGAGAGGCTGAAGGTCCGGATCAAAAGGTCTTTGAAAACCGGGTACTTATCTTCCTCCGGAGGCGACTGGATGAAGTCTCCAACCTGGGCGGCTGTCTCCTGGTCCAGAGAGCTAACCACATGGTAGTACTTCGTGGAGTCGGAGGTGATTTGCCGAAGGTGGAACTGCGCTTCGGCCTGGTCAAACCAGACGCTGGGCCGAAGTGTCCAAAAGGTGGGCAGCTTGAGGGCCACTGCGTTGGCTGCTGCGCTGTCGTCCATTTCGCGGGTCCAAAAGCCGTTTGGACCGTCGGGGTCACCAATGTAGCGGTTGCTACCGTGGAATAAAACAAGACTCTACTCGGAGGATTGCCAAACAGAACTGGTTTATTTTCCCGCCTTGCGCGGGCCCTTTAAGGGAGAATGTTCCCGCCCAAAACAACCGGCAATGACGTAAGTCCTACGTCATCAGGACTTTCCCGCGCGCGGGTTCTCCCCGTCGCTCGGCAAGACGAGGCCCGCCGCCATCTTGGGCCTCGTCGCTCCGACGCCGCGCAACCCGACTGCCGAGCCGGTTCGCCCGACTAGACGGTGAGTCGCCACAGATCTATATTTGCCATCTTTGGAAATTAATACAATAAAATATCTTGAATACAGCGACACATGACCCATGCGTAATTTCTCTTGCTTAGAGTTATCCCTTGCTCTCCAAGTATCATTTTGTAAGATCTACACCATACTCACAGCAGACCAGTATATCCTCCATAAGGTATTCGTGCCTAGAACTGCTGATAGCTCTCCAGAAATTGTCTATGTCAGGTTTTATATAATTATATCATAACCTCTACCTTCATATTCTATGCTCTGGAAATAAGGCCCATTTTATAAGCATTGCTGATTACTTTTCAAGTCTGTTCATTTCATAATGCAGATCTTTCAGATCTCCATGGCTTTTCACTTTTCACTATACAAAAGGCAACTCTATTCTACAATTTTAGAATCAAAATGGATGTCCTCCACTTTGCCTACATTGAAATCCACTTTCCCCAGCTCCATTAAAGCACATTTGCTTCTTCAGTAACTCCAGTAATTCAATCAACATCTCTTAAAATACCACTTTTCATATCATCAGCAAACTTCAAAATGGTATTTTACTTTACCATTCACGTCAATTATAAATGTGGAGAATAGCTGCAGCTTTAGTACAGATTCTTGAAAGGCACCATCAGTCAACCCATGAGGAAATTTGCTCACTTACGTGCCACCTGATAGCACTGTAAGCAACACCTTTTATCACTTTTGATGGAAGGTAGACTGAATAGGAAATAATTAGGATTGAATTTGTCCTGCTTTTTGTGGACATAACAATTATCCACTTGTCTGGTTGATAGACACCAGTGCTGTAACTGCCAGAATGGCTCGGCTGGAGGCATAGTTCCTTCTGGGGCACTTTAGTACCACATCTGAAATGTCAAGTCCTATAAGCCTTTGTCGAATCCAGTCTTCTGTCCCTTGATATAGAGTCAGAAGATTGTACAGCATGGAAATAGGCCATTCAGCCCAACTCATGGTAGAGCATGGAAACAGCCCATTCAGCCCAACTTGTCCACACTGACCAATGGGCACCCTTCCATATTAACCACATCACCTAGCACTTGGTCCATAGCTTTCTACAACTAAGCAATACATATGCTCGTTTAGACACTTCTTAAATGCTGTCAGCAACCCAGCTTCAACCACCCTCTCCGGCAGTGCACACCAGGTACTCACCATTCTCTGGGTGAAGAAGGTCCCCCTCATATCTTCCTTCTTACCCTAAATCTATGTCCTCGAGTCTTATCTACCTCTAGTATGGGGACAAGTTTCCTGCAGTCTACCTTATTCTATCCTTCATTATTTTATATACCTCAGTCATGCCCCCTCTTAACATGGAGAGAACTGTGGAGTGTGCTGTGTAGTGAACTAAACTGGCTCCTGTATTGCATCACAGAAGGAAACAGAAATGGATCATCCAACCTGCACTTCCTCTGGAGAAGGATGCAGATGTTTCAGCTGTGCCACTGTGGAGAATGGAGCCTCTCTGGCCAATGTTGAATTATCCACTATTCACGTGGATTTATCAGGGCCACAAACCTTGATTTAGAGATTAATAGAATTATACAGCACAGAAGCATACTGACCAAGACACCTAATTAGTCCCATTTTTCTTCATTTGGTCCATGTCCCTCTAAACCTTACCTATTCATGTACCTGTCCAAATGTCTTTAAATATCTCTGCCACCTCCTTTGGCAGCTCATTCTATATAGCCACCACCCTGTGTGTGAGAAACTTGTCCCACAAATCCCCTTTAAGTCTTTCTCCTCTCACCTGAAATCCATGCCCTCTAGTTTTCGACTCCCCTACCCTGGGAAAAAGACTATCTCCCCTACCTCTACCCTTCATAACTTTATAAACCTCTACAAGTTCACCCCTCAGCCTCTTTTGCTCTGAGAAAACAAGTCCTAGTTTATCCAATCTCTGCTTGCATCTCAAGCCCTCCAGTGCCCGTAACACCCTTGGGAATCTTTGCTGCACCCTCTCCAGCTTAATCACCTTCATTTGATTCTGAGACCATTTAGTTCTGTCTAATGCATACCCTTTTATTTATTGTTAGCATACATATAATTGCATCTTCACCAGATTGACACTTTACGATAGGTATGCTTGATGCTGCTCCTGGCATGGCTGCCTGATTCCTCATTGAACCAGGGCTGTTCCCGTTGCTTGATTGTAATATCAGAGCGAAGTAAATACTGAGGCATGAGGTCACAAACAGCACTTCAATACCATTCTACTAGTGGTCCACAGCACCTCAAGTTCTGAGCTGCCAGCTCTACTCTTGAGTCAATCCCATGTCAGAAAATAAGATAGAGGATGCCCTTGGTGTAACAACAAATTTTGTCCCATGAGACTACATCAGACTAAATCACTGTGAAGAAATCAGAGGCACACTGGCCTTCATCAGTCAGGGCATTGAGTATAGGAGCTGGGCAGTTAGACAAGATGTTGGTGAGGCTGCACTTGGCGTGGTCATATAGGAAAGATGTTATTAAACTTGAAAGAGTGCAGAAAAGATTTACCAGGATGTTGCCTGAATTTGGGGGCCTGAGTTACAAGGAGAGGTTGCGTAGACTAGGGCTTTATTCCCTGGAACGTAGGAGATTGAGGGGTGACCTGACAGAGCTACACAAGATCATGAGGGGGCATAGACAAGGTGAAAGCACATAGTCTTTTCCCCAGGGAGGGGGTGTAAAAACAAGAGGGCATAGGTTCAAGATCAGAGGTGAGAGATTTAAAAGGGGGCATCGGGGCAGCTTCTTCACACAAAGGGTGATGCATATTTGGAATGAGCTGCCAGAAATAGTGGCTGAGGCTGGCTCATTAGCAATATTATAAGTACATGCATAGGAGAGGTTTAGAGGGCCATGGGCAAATGTGGGCAGATGGGACAAGCTCCCTGGGCAACTCAGTTGGCATGGAAGAGTTGGGCCGAAGGGCCTGTTTCCATGCTGTACTACCCCATGGCTCAATCTCTCTGACCAGTATACACTGTACTTCCATTAACTGTGGGACTGTCCTGTTGGTGGGCAAGGACGTACCCAGGGATTGTGGAGGTAAATCTGACATATTGGCTGCAAGGTTTGGTCTGGTGCTTAGACTGTAATGCTGTCACTTGTCTGTCCAGTCTACAGGACAACTCTCCTAATTTAGACACCAGTCTCCAGATATTTGTGAGAAGCACTTTGCAAGTCAACTGGACTAGAAGTGATTGTGCCATGTCTTTATATGGTGCCCAAGTTGATGACTGGTCTGGCCTGGTCAGTTCCATTCTTATTGTGTTTTAATGTAGATGCTGTGATATACATAGAACAGTACAGCACAATATAGGCTCTTCGGCCCACAATGTTGTGTCAACATTTAAACCTCGCCTGACTATTTAACCCCTTCCTCCCACATATCCCCCTATTTTAAATTCCTCCATATGCTTATCGAGTAATCTCTTGAATTTGACCAAAGTACCCATCTTCACCACCACCCCAAGCATAGCATGCCATGCCCCAACCACTCTCTGGGTAAAAAACATTCCTCTGATATCTCCCTTGAATTTCCCACCCATTACCTTAAAGCCATGCCCTCTTGTATTGAGCATTGATGCCCTGGGAAAGAGGCGCTGGCTGTCCACTCTATCTATTCCTCTTAATATTTTGTACACCTCTATCATGTCTCCTCTCATCCTCCTTATCTCCAAAGAGTAAAGCCTTAGCTCCTTTAGTCTCTCCTCATAATCCATACTTTCTAAACCAGGCAGCATCCTGGTAAACTCCTCTGCACCCTTTCCAACAGTTCCACATCTTTCCTATAATGAGGCGACCAGAGCCGGACACAGTACTCTTAAGTGTGGTCTAACCAGAGTTTTGTAGAGCTGCATCATGAACTCGATCCCACGACTTATGAATGCTAACATCCCATAAGCTTTCTTAACTACCCTATCCCCCTGTGAAACAACTTTTAGGGATCTGTGGATATGGTCCCCAGATCCCTCTACTCCCCCACACTACCAAGAATCCTGCCATTAATGTTGTACTCCGCCTTGGAGTTTGTCCTTCCAAAGTGTACCACCTCACACTTCTCAGGATCTTATCTTATCTTATCTTGAACTCCATCTCCTACTTCTCAGCCCATCCCTGCATCCTATCAATGTCCCTCTGCAATCTTCGACAATCCTCTACACTATCTACAACACCACCAACCTCTGTGTCGTCTGCAAACTTGCCAACCCACCCTTCTACCCCCGCATCCAAGTCATTAATAAAAACATGAGCTACCCTCCAGTCCTCCGGCACCGTACCCGTGGCTAAGGAGATTTTAAGGATATTTATTAATGACTTTAATGAGGGGGTGGAAGGGTGGGTTAGCAAGTTTGCAGATGACACAAAAATCGGTGGTGTTGTGGATAGTGTGGAGGGCTGTCGAAGCTTACAGAGGGATATTTGATAGGATGCAGAGCAGGGCTGACAAGTGGCAGATGGAGTTCAATCCAGAGAAGTGTGAGGTAGTACACTTTGGAAGGACAAACTCCAAGGCGGAGTACAAGGTAAATGGCAGGATTCTAGGCAGTGTAGAGGAGCAGAGGGATCTGGGGGTTCATATCCACAGATCACTGAAAGTCACCTCACAGGTAGATAGGGTAGTTAAGAAAGCTTATGGGATGTTAGCTTTCATAAGGCATTGGAAAGGGTGCAGAGGAGATTTACCAGGATGTTGCCTGGATTGGAGAGTATGGATTATGAGGAGAGACTAAGGAAGCTAGGGCTTTACTCATTGGAGAGAAGGAGGATGAGGAGAGACATGATAGAGGTATACAAAATATTAAGAGGAATAGATAGAGTGGACAGCCAGCGCCTCTTTCCCAGGGCACCAATGCTCAACACAAGAGGACATGACTTTAAGGTAATGGGTGGGAAGTTCAAGGGAGATGTCAGAGGGAGGTTTTTCACCCAGAGAGTGGTTGGTGCATGGAATGCGCTGCCTGGGATGGTGGTGGAGGCTGATACATTGGTCAAGTTCAAGAAATTGTTAGATAAGCATATGGAGGAATTTAAGATAGAGGGATATGTGGGAGGAAGGGGTTAGATAGTCTTAGGTGTGGTTTGAAGGGCGGCACAACATGGTGGGCCGAACGGCCTGTATTGTGCTGTATTGTCTATGGTTCTATGGTTTAAATATATCTGCCAGGGCCCCTGCAATTTCTATACTAGTCTCTCTCAAATACCGAGGAAATATCAGGCCCGGGGGATTTATCTACCTTTATTCCAAGGTTATTACGGGAAGCAAGGGAAGAGATTGCTGCGCCTTCGGTAACGATCTTTGCGTCCTCACTGGCCACAGGAATAGTGCCAGATAATTGGAGGGTGGCAAATGTTGTTCCTTTGCTTAAGAAGTAGGGATAACCCTGGGAATTACAGGCCAGTGAGTCTTACTTCAGTGGTGGGCAAAATACTGGAGAAGATTCTTAGAGACAGGATTTATGGGCATCTGGAGAAGCATAGGCTGATTAGGGACAGTCAGCATGGCTTTGTGAGTGGCAGGTCGGGCCTCAGGAGCCTGATTGAATTCTTTGAGGATGTGACAAAGCACATTGATGAAGGTAGAGCAGTGGATGTGGTGTACATGGATTTAGAACCATAGAACAATACAGCACAATACAGGCCATTCGGCCCACCATGTTGTGCCGCCCTTCAAACCACACCTAAGACTATCTAACCCCTTCCTCCCACATATCCCTCTATCTTAAATTCCTCCATATGCTTATCTAACAATCTCTTGAACTTGTCCAATGTATCTGCCTCCACCACCACCACCCCAGGCAGCGCATTCCATGCACCAACCACTCTCTGGGTGAAAAATCTCCCTCTGACATCTCCCTTGAACTTCCCACCCATTACCTTAAAGCCATGTCCTCTTGTTCTGAGCATTGGCACCCTGGGAAAGAGGCGCTGGCTGTCCACTCTATCTATTCTTCTCAATATCTTGTATACCTCTATCATGTCTCCCCTTATCCTCCTCTCTAATGAGAACAGGCCTAGCTCCCTTAGCCTCTCCTCATAATCCATACTCTCTAATCCAGGCAGCATCCTGGTAAATCTCCTCTGCACCATTTCCAACACCTCCACATCCTTCCTATAATGAGGTGACCAGAACTGGACACAGTAATCTAAGTGTGGCCTAACCAGAGTTTTGTAAAGCTGCATCATCACTTTTCGGCTCTTAAACTCGATCCCCCGACTTATGAAAGCTAACATCCCATAAGCTTTCTTAACTACCCTATCTACCTATGAGGCGACTTTCAGTGATCTGTGGATATGAACCCCCAGATCCCTCTGCTCCTCCACACTACCCAGAATCCTGCCACTTACCTTGTACTCCACCTTGGAGTTTGTCCTTCCAAAGTGTACAACCTCACACTTCTCTGGATTGAACGCCATCTGCCACTTGTCAACCCAGCTCTGCATCCTATCAATATCCCTCTGCAAGCTTCGACAGCCCTCCACACTATCCACAACACCACCAATCTTTGTGTCATCTGCAAACTTGCTAACTCACCCTTCCACCCCCTCATCTAAGTCGTTAATAAATATCACAAAAAGTAGAGGTCCCAGAACCGATCCTTGTGGGACACCACTAGTCACAGCCCTCCAATCCGAATGCACTCCCTCCATCACAACCCTCTGTTTTCTACAGGCAAGACAATTCTGAATCCACATGGCCAAGCCTCCCTGGATCCCTTGGCCTCTGACCTTCTGAAGAAGCCTACCATGTGGAATCTTGTGAAACGCCTTACTAAAATCCATGTAGGCCACATCCACTGCACTACCCTCATCAATCTTCCTGGTCACTTCCTCAAAGAACCCTATCAGGTTTGTGAGGCAAGATCTTCCCTTCACAAATCCATGCTGGCTGTCCCTAATCAGTCCATGATTCTCTAAATGCTCATAGATCCTATCTCTTAGAATCCTTTCTAATAGCTTGCCTACCACAGACGTAAGGCTCACCGGCCTGTAATTCCCTGGAATATCCCTACTACCTTTTTTGAATAAGGGGACAACATTCACCACCCTCCAATCCTCTGATACCATCCTCGTGGTCAACGAGGACTCAAAGATCCTAACCAACAGTTCATCAACCTCCTCCCTCGCCTCACAAAGCAGCCTGGGAATATTCCTTCAGGCCCCGGGGACTTATCTGTCCTAATATTTTCTAACAACTCCAACACATCCTCTCTCTTCATATCTACATACTCTAGAACATTACCCTCACCAACACTGTCCTCAGCATCATCAAGACCCCTCTCCTTGGTGAATACTGAAGAGAAGTATTCATTGAGAACCTCACCCACTTCCACAGCTTCCAGGCACATCCTCCCACCTTTGTCTTTAATTGGACCTACCTATACCCTAGCCATCCTTCTGCTCTTTACGTACGAGAAAAAAGCCTTGGGATTCTCCTTAATCCTACTTGCCAAAGCCTTTTCATGTCCCCTTCTCGCTTTCCTCAGCTCTTTCTTAAGTTCCTTCCTTGTTACTCCATATTCCTCACGAGCCCTGTCCGATCCTTGCTGCTTACACCTTATGTATGCTGCCTTCTTCTTCCTAACTAGTTGTTCCACCTCTCTCATCACCCACGGTTCCTTCACCCTACCATTCCTTCTCTGCCTCACCGGGACAAATTTATCCGTTACATACTGCAAAAGATCCCTGAACATCGATCATATGTCCATAGTACATTTCCCTTCAAAAATGTCATCCCAATTTAGTAAGGTTTGGACGTTTGATAAGGTTCCTCATGGAAGGTTCATTCAGAAAGTCAGGATGCAAGGGATCCAGGGAAACTTGGCTGTGTGGATTCAGAATTGGCTTGCCCATAGAAAACGAGAGTGGTGGTAGATGGAGCGTATTCTGCCTGGAGGTCCGTCACCAGTGGTGTTGAGGAGGTGACCAGGAAGATTTTTATAAATGACTTGGATAAGGATGTGGAAGGGTGGGTTAGTAAGTATGCAGATGACACCAAGGTTGATGGTGTTGTGGATAGTGTAGCATGTTGCTGTAGGTTACAACAGGACATTGATAGGATGCAGAACTAGGCTGAGAAGTGGCAGATGGAGTTCAACCTGGAAAAGTGAGAAGTGATATACTTTGGAAGAATGAATTTGAAGTCAGAATACATGATTAATGGCAGGACTCTTAGCAGTGTGGAGGAACAGAGGGATCTTGAGGTCCACGTCCATAGATCTTTGCCGCGCAGGTCGATAGGGTTGTTAAGAAGGCGTATGGTGTGTTGGCCTTCATTAGTCAGGGTATTGAGTTCAAGAGCTGCGAGGTGATGTTGCAGCTCTATAAAACTCTGGTCAGACCACACTTGGAGTATTCAGTTTTGGTCACCTCATTATCACGTATTATTGGTCAAATCACGTAGATGCCACGGCCAAGAAAGCTCAACAGCGCCTCTACTTCCTCAGGAGGCTAGCTAAAGAAATTTGGTTTGTCGCCTTTGACTCTCAACAACTTTTACCAATGCACCATAGAAAGCATCCTATCTGGATGTATCACGGCTTGGTATGGTAACTGCTTTGCCCAGGACCGCAAGAAACTGCAAAGAGTTGTGGACACAGCCCAGCGCATCACGGACACCAGCCTCCCCTCCTTGGACTCTGTCTTTACCTCTCGCTGTCTTGGTGAAGCAGCCAGCATAATCAAAGACCCCACCCACCTGGGACATTCTCTCTTCTCTCCTCTTCCATCGAGTAAAAGATTACAGGAGCCTGAGGGCACGTACCACCAGACTTAAGGACAGCTTCTACCCCACTGTGATAAGAATATTGAACGGTTCCCTTATACAATGAGATGGACTATGACCTCACGATCTACCTTCTTGTGACCTTGCACCTTATTGCACTGCACTTTCCCTGTAGCTGTGACACTTTACTCTGTACTGTTATTGTTTTTACCTGTACTACATCAATGCACTCTGTACTAACTCAATGTAACTGCACTGTGTAATGCATTGACCTGTACGATCGGTTTGTGAGACAAGCTTTTCACTGCACCTCAGTACAAGTGACAATAATAAATCAATACCAATAGCAATAGTTCACAAGTGTATTTCCAGATTACTCATGGCTACCTTCACAGCACATAAGCATTGTTTTTATTTATTTCTTCAACATAGAGTGGGCGAAACTGTCTCAGCCAGCATCTACTGCCAATTCCTAACTGCCTCTGAACTTAATGGCCATGCAGGTCATTACATACGGCAGCTGAGGATTGACCAGATTGCTGTGCGTCCAAGGTCACACATGGCTAAAGTATGGGAAGCAGAGTTCCATCACTAAAGAACATCAGGTAGTTTCTTAAAAATTTTTTTAAATTTATTTATTTACAGCGTGGTAACAGGCCCTTCCGGCCAACGAGTCCACGCTGCCCACTTTAAAACCCAAATTAACCTACCCATACGTCTTTGCAATGTGGGAGGAAGCTGGAGCACCCGGAGGAAACCCACGCAGACACGGGAGAACGTACAAACTCCTTACAGACAGTGACAGGAATTGAACCCCGATTACTGGCGCGGTAATAGTGTCGCACTAACCGCTACGCTACCGTGCTGCATAATAATGATTATGATAATGAACAGTGATGATAATCCAGTAGTTTCAAAATCACCATTATGTATAAAGGACATGACTCATGGATGTCATAAAAGAGAATTACGTATGAGTATTCCTGCCTCATGTCAAATAGCAAAGATATTCTCCATGGAGGCAGAGGGATAGTTCACCATCTTGGGTTGAGACCCTGCATCGGGACTCAACCCAAAATGTCGACTATGCCTCTGCCTCCACAGATGCTGTCTGACCCACTGAATTCCTCCACCAGTTTGGTTTTTAGCTCAGGATTCCAGCATCTGCAGTCGCTTATGTCAAGATATTCTGATGGGCTGAGTTCTTGCATGCAAAACAGGTATAAACTGCAGCCTCTGATCAGTGAACAGTATTTAACTTTTCATTAATCATTCCTAGAGGCAATGTCAATTTTGTTACTTAAGTGAAAGTCAGAACATCAAACAGAGGAAACCGATATCAGAGAGAAGATTTATAGAATTATACAGCACCGAAACAGGGCCAAACTCATCCATGTCGGCCAAGCTACCTATCTAAGCTAGTCCCTTTTGTTGCATTTGGCCTATATCACTCTAAACCTTTCCTGTCCACGTACCTGTCCAAGTGTCTTTTATATGCTCTAATTATTCCCACCTCAACCACTTCCTCTGGCAGCTTGTTCCATATACCCACCTCCCACTGTCTTAAAAATCTGACTCTCAGGTCCCCATTAAATCCAACCCCACTCACCTTAAAACTATGCCCTCTAGTTTTAGACTCCCCTACCCTGGGAAAAAGACTGTGACCATCCATCCTACATCTGCCTCTCACAACAGTGGAGCATGGAATGGCCTATTCCTGCCTCCATGTCTTTATGTTTCCATCAGCTGGAGGTAAAATGACACCTAATTAATCAACAAACTGCACGTTACATCATAAAACAGTGCAGCACAGTTCGGGCCCTTCAGCCTACAATGTTGTGTCGAGCTATATGAACACCTCCTCCATGATCAATCTAATCCTTCCCTCCTGCACAGCCCATAACCCTCCATTTTTCTTACTTCCATGTGCCTATCTAAGAACTTTTTAAATGTCCCTATGGTATCAGCCTCTACCACCACCCCCGGCAGTGCATTCCAGGCACCCACCACTCTCTGTGTAAAGAATCTACCTCTGACATCTCCCCTGAACATTCCTCCTCTGACCTTAAGCAGATGTCCTCTGGTATTGGCCATTGCCACCCCGGGGAAAAGTGCTGGCTGTCCACTCCACCTACGCCTCTCATAGTCTTATACACCTCTATCAAGTTGCTTCTCATCCTGTGTTGTTCCAAAGAGAAAAGCCCTAGCTTCAGTCAACCTTTCCTCAGT
The DNA here is from genome assembly GCF_009764475.1 of Pristis pectinata. Lineage (NCBI taxonomy): Eukaryota > Metazoa > Chordata > Chondrichthyes > Rhinopristiformes > Pristidae > Pristis > Pristis pectinata. The sequence continues at coordinate 439,972 of NC_067408.1, read as the reverse complement.
TAGAAGCAATGACACGGGTAATATTCCAGGCCTGCACGGAGTGGGATCGTCTGCGGAGCTAGTTGCTCAGGGTCAGTACACCTGCAGCGAACAGCCAGGTCTCGAGTTCCTCTAGCTCAGAGTTGTTGGGCTGCAGTGCGAGTTAGAGACCTACTGAGCACTGAGTAATAGGGGAAGAGGAATAAATTTTTGAAAACAATACAATCACTCCTCAGAGAAAAGTACAGACACAGAAATGGAACAAACAGCATGGAAGGGAGGGGGTGCAGTGGGGGGGGAAGGAGATTTTGTAACCTTAGACAACCTTCTTCACTGTCCACTGCACCACCAATTTTGTGTTTACGATGCTGGGACCTTGGCTGTAATATATAAATAACTTGAATGAGACTTCAACCATGGAATTGAATTTAGGAGCCAAGAGGTAATGCTGCAGCTATATAGGTCCCTGGTCAGACCTCACTTGGAATACTGTGCTCAGTTCTGGTCACCTCACTACAGGAAGGATGTGGAAGCCATAGAAAGGGTGCAGAGGAGATTTACAAGGATGCTGCCTGGATTGCAGAGCATGCCTTATGAAAGCAGGTTGAGGGAACTCGGCCTTTTCTCCTTGGAGCGACGGAGGATGAAGGGGGACCTGATAGAGGTGTATAACATGATGAGAGGCATTGATCCAGTAGATAGTCAGACGCTTTTTCCTAGAGCTGAAATAGTTGCCACAAGAGGACATAGGTTTAAGCTGCTGGGAAGTAGGTATAGGGGAGATGTCAGGGGTAAGTTTTTTACTCAGAGAGTGGTGAGTGCGTGGAATGGGCTGCCGGCAATGGTGGTGGAGGCAGATACGATAGGGTCTTTTAAGAGACTTTTGGATAGGTACATGGAGCTGAGAAAAATAGAGGGCTATGGGTCTCTAAGGTAGGGACATGTTCGGCACAGCTTTGTGGGCCAAAGGGCCTGAATTGTGCTGTAGGTTTTCTATGTTTCTATGAGAACGTAGGTTCTCTAAATAGTAAGTATGCAGATGACATGAAAATTGCTGGAGTTGTTGATAGTGAAGAATATCGTTTAAAGATACAGCAGGAAATAGATCAGCTGGAAAGTTGGGTGGAGTGGTGGCAGATGGAATTTAACCACAAGATGACAAGAATGATCCCAGGAATGAAAGCCTTAACACGAGGAGCACTTGACGTCTCTGGGCTTGTACTCGATGCAGGGGATGAGGGGGGAACCTCATTGAAACTTACTGTAAACTGAAACGCCTGGATAGAGTGGAAATGGAGAGGACGTTTTCATTCGGATCCGAGGGCACGGCCTCAGAATAAAGGGGTGTTTCCTTTAAGACTGAGATGAGGAGGAATTTCTTCAGCCACAGGGTGGTGAATCTGCAGAATTTGTTGCCACAGAGGGCTGTGGAGGCCAAGACACTGGTGTATTTAAGACAGAGATTCATAGGTTCTTTATTGTAAGGGGTTTAAGGATTACAGGGAGGAGGTGCGAGAAAGGGGTTAAAAAAATCAGCCATGATTGAATGGCGGAGCAGACTCGATGGGCCGAATGGCCTAATTCTGCTCCTATATCTTATGTTCTTAATCCAGACAAGTGTGGGTAATACACTTTGAGATGTCAAGTTCTGGTAGGCCAGAGAAAATAGAACATAGAACCTTACAGCACAGTACAGGCCCTTCGGCCATGACGTTGTGCCGAAATTTAATCCTGCTCTAAAATTGATCTAGCCCTTCCCCCCCACATAGCACCACCATCCCCACCCCCCCCCATTCCTCTATCATTCATGTGTCTATCTAAAGAGTCCTCTTAAATTCTTAAATGTCCCTATGTATCTGTCCCCACCTCTGCTGGCAGTGCATTCCATGCACCAACCACTCTCTGTGTAAAAGACTTACCCATGAACACCCCCTTATATTTTCCTCCAATCACCTTAAAATGATGACCCCTCATGTTAGCCATTGTCGTACTGGGAAAAAGTCTCTGACTGTCTACTCGATCTATGCCCTTATCATCTTGTACACCTCTATCGAATCACCTCTCATCCTGTGTTGCTCCAAAGAGAAAAACCCAAGCTCACTCAACGTATACTCATAAGGCATGCTCTCCAATCCAGACAACATCCTGGTAAATCTCCTCTGCACCCTCTCTAAAGCTTCCACATCCTTCCTATAATGAGGTGACCAGAAATGAACACTATACTCCAAGTGTGGTCTAACCAGAGTTCTATAAAGCTGCAACATCACCTCGCAGCTCTTGAAGTCAACACCCCGACTAATGAAGACCAACAATCCATAACATCTTCTTAACAACCGTATTGACCTGTGTGGGAATCTTGAGGGATCTATGGACGTGGACACCAAGATCCCTCTGTTCCTCCATACTGCTAAGAGTCCTGCCATTAACCCTTGCATTCTGCCTTCAAATTTGATCTCCCGTAGGGTATCACTTCACACATTGGTTGAACTTCTCCTGCCACTTCTCAGCCCAGGTCTGCATTCTATCAATATCCTGTTGTAATCTACAGCAAATTTCTACGCCATCCACAACACCACCAGCCTTCGTGTCATCAGTAAACTTACTAACCCAACCTTCCACATCCTCATCCAAGTCACTTATAAAAATCGCAAAGAGCAAGGGACCCAGAATAGATCCCTGCAGAACACCACTGGTCACCGACCAGTGAAGATGGCGTATGACAGGCTGATATGCTAGGGCGTGTCGACGTGAGAAAAGAGGATGCGCTGGAGGCAGAATACACTCTATCTACCACCTTTGAGGACTTTTTTTCTTTGAGGATGTGAACAAGCACATGATGAAGGAGAGCAGTGGATATACTGTACATGGATTTTAGTAAGGCATTTGATAAGATTCAGCATGGAAGGCTTATTCAGAAAGTCAGGAGGCAAGGGATCCAGGGAAATTTGGCTGTGTGGATTCAGAATTGCCTCACCCATAGAAGACAGAGGGTGGTGGTAAACGGAGTGTATTCTGCCTCCAGCGCATCCTCTTTCCTCACGTCGACATGCCCCGCAGAGCGCATCAGTCTGTCATACGCCATCCTCACAAACGTCAAGGTCTCTCTCTCTGCTGAATACTGAAGCAAAGTATTCATTAAGGACCTCCCTACCTCTTCCGACTCCAGGCACATGCTTCCTCTTTTAATCCTGATCGGTCCTAACCCTCACTCTGGTCATCCTCTTATTCTTTACATGCATGTAGAATGCCTTGGGTTTTCCTTGATTCCACTCACCAAGGACTTATCATGCCCCCTTCTAGCTCTCCCAAGTTCATTCTTAAGCTCCCTCCTGGCTATCTTGTAACTCTCCAGAGCCCTGTCTGATCCATACTTTCTAAACCTTAGGTAAGCTTCCTTCTTCCTCTTGACAAGATATCTACGTCTCTTGTCAACCACGGTTCCTTCACTGTACCATCCTTACCCTGCCTCAATGGGACAAACTTATCCAGAGCCCCATGCAAGTATTCCTTAAAGAACCTTCACATTTCCACTGTACACTTCCCTAAGAACACCTGTTCCCAATTTACGCTCCTAAGATCCTGCCTAATAGCATCATAATTCACCCTCCCCCAGTTAAATGCTTTCCCATATTGTCTGCTCCTATCCTTCTCCAAGGCTATGGTAAAGGGTCAAGAAGTTATGGTCACTATCTCCAAAATGCTCTCCCATCGAGAGATCTGAAACCTGATGAGGTTCACTGCCTAGTACCAGGTCCAGTATGACCTCTCTAGTTGGCCTGTCCACATACTGTGTCAGGAATCCTTCCTGTACACACCGAACAAACTCTGCCCCATCTATCCCCTTTACACTAAGGAGGTGCCAATCAATATTAGGGAAGTTGAAATCACCCATGACCAACCCTGTTGTTTTTGCACCTCACCAAAATCTGCTCTCCCGATCTGCTCCTCAGCGTCTCTACTGCTATTGGGGGGCGGGTGGGGGGCGGTTCTGTAGAATACTCCCAATAGAGTGATCACTCCCTTCCTGTTTCTGACTTCCACCCACAATGTGAAGTACTTTTGGAACATTGATACATGGAGACATCTTGGGGTGCAAGTTCATAGCTCGCTGCAAGTGATGACATGGGTGGATAGGGTAGTGAAAAAGGCATTTGTTGTACTCAATGAGTCAGTCTATGAAGGAAGCACAAATATTGGCATGTCATGTTGCAGCTGTACAAAACACTGATGTATTGTGCACTGTCTTGTTGCCACACTACAGGAAGGATGTGGTAGGAATAGAGAGAATGCAGATTCAGTGAGACGTTACCAGCAATGGAAGGCTGTAGTTAAAAGGAGAGATTGGCTGGTTTATTTGAAATGTGACTTATAGAGATTCATAAGGTTATGAGGGACATGGCTAGATAGATAGCCAGGAATCTTTTCCCATGGCAGGGGAGCCTAGAACTGGAGGACCCAGGTTTAAGGTGAGAGGGAAGAAATTTAAATGAGATCTGAGGGGTAAGTTTTTCCACATATAGGGTGGTGAATATCTGGAACGATGCCAGGGGAAGTGGCAGAGGCAGATACAATTACAATATTTAAAAGGCATTGGACAGGTGCGTAGATAGGAAAGGCGTCGAGGGATGCAGGCCTAACGCAGGCAAGTGGGATTAGTGTAGATACGCATCACAGTCAGCATGGACGAGGTGGGATGAAAGGGCCCGTTTCTGTGCTGTACAGTTCTATGACCTATGAAGACTTCAGTAGTTCAAGGTGGCAGCTCACCAGCACTTCTCAAGAAGAAAGGATGGGACAATAAATGCATGCAATGTCCAAATCCTTGGAAAGGAATAAGTAAGTTTCAAATTTTAGAGGAAGCTGAAATGGATTACATAACTGGGCTAGAGATTAGAACGTTGATGTACTGATTCAGAGACTATGTTTAGAGATAATGAGTTCTGCATCCAAGGTAAGCCAAAGGAGAAACTTCAGGGGGTTGCACCTGAAATGAACTACAAGACAGATTCACTTTACTGATATTAAAAGCATCATAAAACAAAACCCTTTGTGCAGCAATGTAACTATATCAGGTTTAAAAATTTAGGTGGTGGTAACCACTGGGTAATAGGGCTATTCCATGCACTGCATGTGTCTCACACTGTGTTTTGGATCATATCTTAAGGTTCGAGGTTCAAATACATTGACAGTCTGTGGATACTCATTGGATAGGCTGCTAAAAATTCAACAGGGAAAACATCTAGATCAGAACTAGAAACCCACATATTTGGAGAGAGTAGGAACGTGGCAGATAAACATTTTGACACTACAGCAGTTCTGTTACTGGACCAGTAGTCCTAGAGGATCAGTTCAATCCCACCACGGCAGTTCGTTCCCTTCAGAAGTTTAAAATATGAAATAAAAAATCTAGTTTTGGAAAAGTGATAAGGAAGCTATAGGAGTGACTTTAAAACTGATCAGGTTCACTGATCTATGCTTGTTTTATGCATGGGTGCAAGTCCAAGAAAAACATGACTGAGTCTTAAGCGAAAAACAAACGACTGCAGGGACTCAGTGGGGTCAAACAGCATCTGTGGGGGAGGCAGGGGCGGAGAGGAAATGATCGATATTTCAGATTGAGACCCTGCATCAAGAATCTGTCTCCAATAATTGACTCTTAACTGCTCTCTGAAACAGCACCATAAGACATCCAGTTTGCATCAAACCATCATCATGGTTGAAGAGCCCATCAAATGGAGACGATAATAAATGCTAATCTTAGCACCAGTGACATGTCGTGTGGGAAATACATTTAATGCAAAATCTAAATCTCCTTTCTCCAACTATTTAAATATCTACGGAACAAAAGATATTGCAGTATAGCCATCAAGCAGATAAGTACAGTACTTACATCTGTTTCTTGATGTAGTCTTTGAGCAGCTTTTTGTCCATAGTGTACAGCTCTGCACTGCTCTGATTGTCATAGTAATAGATGATATCACCACCAAATTTTGGCCTGTACAATCCATCATTGCCGTCAGTGTTTGCATTGTAAGTGTAATGGTAGTCAAAGTGAGCTAGAACAAGGAAATTAACTCTGTTAAATATTCGGTTCAACAAGCTGGGAAATCACCATTTTTGCAGTGTGGATGATGCAGCGTGGGCTTTTTAAGTTATGGAAAGATAGTACATTATTTAAGAGTGGTTTACTTTTACCATCAGCTTTGAACAGAATAAAGCAGAATATCAGGTTCAGAAGATTAATTAAACCACTGAAAAAGTTGTGCTGTTTGGTTCTAATGTCTGTCATATGTCTCATCAGCTCTTTCCTTCCACCAAGCAGGTCCAGACTGTATTGTACTGATCTGATCTGCAATTCTTTTCAAACCACCAAAGTCATCAGTTCATCTCAGAACAATTAGCAGTCTCCATGAAGTAAAATAACCATTCAATTTGTGTCAGAAGCAGCCAAATTTCTTACAAAGGGGTGAATGCCCTGTGCAATGCAATGCCAAGCAGCACAATCCACAAGTTCAGGCACTCACTGCAACTTGTCCACAAAATACCAATTCTGTCCACCAAGCCTGTTTTAGAAAGGCGACCAGAGGATTGATGAGAGCAGGGTGGTAGACCTCTATATGGACTTTAGCAAGGCTTTTGACATGGTCCCACATGGTAGGCTAGTCCAGATAGTGAGAGCACTTGGGATCCAGGGTTAGCTAGCCAACTGAATGCAAAATTGGCTTTGAGGAAGGAGTCAGTGAAGGGTTAATTCTCAGATTGGAGGCCTCTGACCAGTGTGCTGCAGGGATTGGTGCTGGATCCCCTGTTGTTTGTCATATATATTAATGATTTGGATGAAAATGTAAGTGGCATGGTTAGTAATTTTGTGGATTGTCCCAAAATTGGTGAGAAAGGTTGTTCAGGGTTACAACAGGATCTAGATTCAGTGGGAAAGCGGGTAAAGGAATAGCAGATTGAACTTAACTCAGACAAGTGTGAAGTAATGCATTTTAGGAAGTTAGACCGGGTAGGACTTGCATAGTAAATGACAGGGCCCTGGAGAAAGAGACCTGCAGGTAGAGATGGCTAGTCCCCTGAAAGTGGCAATACTGGTAGACATGGTGAAGAAGGTGTAGAGCATGCTTGCCTTCATCAGACAGGGCACTGAGTACAAGAGTTGGGACATCGTGTTACAGCTGCATAGGACATTAATGAGATTGCATCTGAAATATCGTGTGCGGTTCTGGTTGCCACACTATAGGAAGGATAGTAATTAAGCTAACGGGAGCAGAAAAGATTCATAAGGATGTAGTTGGGACTAGAGGGCTCGAGTCATAAAGAGAGATTGGTTAGGCTAGGACTGTTTTCCCTGAAGCATAGGAGGCTGAAGCGTAACCTTATACAGGTTTATATTATCATGAGGGCCATAGATAATGTGGATGGTCACATGTCTTTCTTCCAGAGTAGGGGAGTCTAAAACTAGAGGGCACAGATTTAAGGTGAGGGGGAAAGATTTAATGGGGACCTGAGGGGCAAGAGGGAGGTGGGTATATGGAATGAGCTGTCAGAGGAGGTGGTAGAGGCTGATAATTACAATGTTTATGGATTGGAAAGATTTAGAGATATGAGCCAAACAAAGGTAAATGGGACTAGATCAGGAAGGCACCTTGGTTGACAGAGATGTGTTGGGTCAAGGGGCCTGTTCCCGTGTTGTATAACTCTATGACTCTAAATACTGTGTAGTTAGAAAATCAAGAGATCAGAAATAGATCCAAATGTCAACAGACAGGACATCCTGCTTAATGTTACGTTTGGTATCAGCACAATACGTACAGCGGGAAATGCCTCTGCCACGACCCCTCCCCCGGCCTCGTCCTCGTCCTCGCCCCCTGAAACCCCCCCGGATTGTTCCACCCTCGCTTTTGACACTGGATATCTCATCGCGGTCTTCCCGCCAATACCGTGAGTCGTGCTTCTCCTCACGATGGTAACCTGGAAAGACAGAAAGCGAGAGATGGAGTGACAATCACAGTGTAACACACACCGAATACCAGCCAAAAACCACATAAATCCAGCATTATTCTCATGTGAGTTTTAATCCCTGGAATATTCTTGAATTGATGTAACAAACATCACTCCAGCACACTTTTTAACACTTTTTAACTGTTTCTATTAGTCGGGAAGAGTGGGGGCTGGACTGCGCAGGTGCGGCACAGGCATTTTAAAAAGCAAACTGCCATATCCAGCGGGCAGCGTCGAAGCGGGCAGCTGAGTGAGAGGGAACAGAGTGGTCGGGCTTTGGTTTAAGGGGCTTCGGCATAAAGGGGCAAGCCAGGTGAGTAGCTGGTAGGTAGGTAAAGGTAAAAGTTTACCTGTTTTCTGTGATAAATATTTAAGTAGGAAAAACTAGGGGGAAAAAAAAAGAATTAATTCAGATGGAGGACAGGGTGGTGTGCTGCAGCTGTTTGATGTGGGACCTCGTGGACCTTCCTGCGGTCCACGATGGCCACATCTGCAGTAAGTGCTTGAGGCTGGAGGAACTTCGGCTCACAGTCGATGAGCTGGAGTTACAGCTTCAAACACTGCACAGCATCAGGGAGGGGGAGAGTTTTGTAGATACTGTACATAAGGAGACGGTCACCCCACTTAGAGCCGGTAATTCTGGAGTCCAGGAAGTAGATAGAAGGGTGACTGTCAGGGGAGGGAAAAGGAAAAAGAAAACAAACAGGCAGATAGAGCAGAGGACCCCGGAGGCTGTTCCCCTCAGTAACAGGTTTTCTGCTTTGGAGACTGTTCAGGGCGATGACCTGCCGGGGCCTAGCAGCAGTAGCCAGGTCTGTGGCACTGGGACCGGTCCTGCTGCTCAGAAGGGAAGGGAGGAGAAGAGGAAGGCAGTAGTGATAGGGGACTCGATAGTCAGGGGAACAGATAGGAGGTTCTGTGACAGTGAGCATGAATCCCGGATGGTGTGTTGCCTCCCAGGTGCCAGGGTCCAGGATGTCACTGATCGGGTCCACAGGATTCTTGAGCGGGAGGGAGAACAGCCAGAAGTCGTGCTTCATGTTGGTACCAACGACATAGGTGGAAAGAGGGATGAGGTCCTGAAAAGTGAGTTTAGCGAGTTAGGCAGAAGGCTGAAGAACAGGACCTCAAGGGTAGCGATCTCGGGATTGCTGCCAGTGCCACGCGATAGTGAAGGTAGGAATAGGAGGAGATGGCAGATAAATACGTGGCTGAGAAGTTGGTGCAGGAGGGAGGGTTTAGATTTTTGGATCACTGGGATCTCTTCTGGGGAAGGTAGGACCTGTAAAGAGAGGACGGGTTACACCCGAACCTGAGGGGGGCCAATATCCTTGCGGCCAGGTTTGCTAGGGTGGTTCGGGAGGGTTTAAATTAGATTGCGAGGGGGAAGGGAACTGGAGGAGTAGGTCAGAGGAAGAAGGGGATGGGGAAAAGTCAGATCTGACAGGTAGAGAGGCTTTGAGGAAGGAGAAGCAGAGTACAGGCTACAAAAGTAGTAAGGTGGTTGGGCTAAAGTGCATTTACTTGAATGTGAGAAGCATCAGGAATAATGGAGATGAACTGAGAGCTTGGATAAGTACATGGGACTATGATATTGTGGCTATTAAAGAGACATGGCTGACATCGGGGCAGGATGGATATTGAATATTCCTGGTTTTCAGTGTTTTAAAAGGGATAGGGAGGGGAGGAGAAGAGGAGGAAGGGTGGCGATACTGGTCAGGGACACAGTTACAGCTGCAGAAAGGGTAGATAATGTAGAAGGATCCTCTCTAAAGTCAATATGGGTGGAAGTTAGGAATAAGAAAGGGGCAGTTACCCTCCTGGGAGTATTCTATAGGCCCCCCGGTAGCAGTAGGGATACTGAGGAGCAGATTGGGAGGCAGTTTTTGGAGAGATGTGAAAATAACAGGGTTATCATAATGGGAGACCTCAACTATCCAAATATCGATTGACACCTACTTAGTGCCAAAGGTTCAGATGGGGTGCAGTTTGTTAAGTCTGTCCAGGATGGATTCCTGATGCAGTATGTTGACAGGCCGACTAGAGGGAATGCCATATTAGTTCTAGTTTTAGGTAATAAACAGGGTCAGGTGACAGATCTGTCGGTGGGTGAGCATTTGGGGGACAGTAACCATTGCTCCATAACCTTTAGAATTGTCATGGACAGGGATAGGAGCAAGGCTGACAGGAAGATATTTAACTGGGGGAAGGCGAATTATGCGGCTATAAGGCGAGAACTTGAGAGTGTAAATTGGGGTGACATTTTTGAAGGGAAATGTACTATGGAGATGTGGTCAATGTTCAGGGATCTTTTGCAGGATGTTAGGGATAAATTTGTCCCAGTGAGGCGGAGAAGGAATGGCAGGCTGAAGGAACCGTGGATGACGAGAGAGGTGGAACAACTAGTTAGGAAGAAGAGGGCAGCATACATAAGGTGTAAGCAGCAACGATCGGACAGGGCTCGTGAGGAATATAGAGTAGCAAGGAAAGAGCTTAAGAAAGGGCTGAGGAGAGTTGTTAGAAAATATTAGGACAGATAAGTCCCCGGGGCTTGTCGGAATATTCCTCAGGCTGCTTCGCGAGGCGAGGGAGGAGATTGCTGAACCATTGGTTAGGATCTTTGAGTCCTCGTTGTCCACGAGGATGGTACCGGAGGATTGGAGGGTGGCGAATGTTGTCCCCTTATTCAAAAAAGGTAGTAGGGATAGTCCAGAGAATTACAGACCAGTGAGCCTTATGTCTGTGGTGGGTAAACTGTTGGAAAGGATTCTAAGAGATAGGATCTATGAGCATTTGGAGAAACATGGACTGATTAGGGACAGCCAGCATGGCTTTGTGAAGGGAAGATCTTGCCTCACAAGCCCGATAGGGTTCTTTGAGGAGGTGACCAGGAAGATTGATGAGGGTAGTGCAGTGGATGTGGTCTACATGGGTATTAGTAAGGCATTTGACAAGATTCTGCATGGCAGGCTTCTTCAGAAGGTCAGAGGCCAAGGGATCTGGGGAAGCTTGGCTGTGTGGATTCAAAATTGGCTTGCCTGTAGAAAGCAGAGGCTTGTGGTGGAGGGAGTGCATTCGGATTGGAGGGCTGTGACTAGTGGTGTCCCACAAGGATCGGTTCTGGGACCTCTACTTTTTGTGATATTTATTAACGACTTAGATGAGGGGGTGGAAGGGTGAGTTAGCAAGTTTGCAGATGACACAAAGATTGGTGGTGTTGTGGATAGTGTGGAGGGCTGTCGAAGCTTGCAGAGGGATACTGATAGGATGCAGAGCTGGGCTGACAAATTGCAGATGGAGTTCAATCCAGAGAAGTGTGAGGTCGTACACTTTGGAAGGACAAACTCCAAGGCGGAGTACAAGGTAAATGGCAAGATTCTGGGAAGTGTAGAGGAGCAGAGGGATCTGGGGGTTCATATCCACAGATCATTGAAAGTTGCCTGGCAGGTGGATAGGGTAGTTAAGAAAGTTTATGGGATGTTAACTTTCATAAGTCAGGAGACGCGGTGATGATGCAGCTTTACAAAACTCTGGTTAGGCCACACTGTGTCCAGTTCTGGTCGCCTCATTATAGGAAGCATGTGGAGGCGTTGGAAAGGGTGCAGACGAGATTTGCCAGGATGCTGCCTGGATTAGAGAGTATGGATTATGAGAGACTAAAGGAGCTAGGGCTGTTCTCATTGGAGAGAAGAAAGATGAGGGGAGACATGATAGAGGTATACAAGATATTGAGAGGAATAGATATAGAGTGGACAGCCAGCGCCTCTTTCCCAGTGCGCCAATGCTCAAAACAAGAGGACGTGGCTTTAAGGTAATGGGTGGGAAGTTCAAGGGTGATGTCAGAGGGAGGTTTTTCACCCAGAGAGTGGTTGGTGCATGGAATGCGCTGCCTGGGGTGGTGGTGGAGGCTGATACATTGGACAAGTTCGAGAGATTGTTGGATAAGCATATGGAGGAATTTAAGTTAGAGGGATATGTGGGAGGAAGGGATTAGATAGTCTTAGGTGTGGTTTGAAGGGCGGCACAATATGGTGGGCCAAGGGGCCTGTATTGTGCCGTATTGTTCTTTGTTTCTTCTATGGTTCTTTTTCAACAGAAGACGATTGCCTGCTGCTGGGACACTCAGTGTTCAAGCAACTCCTTAGAGACTGTAATGCGACAGATTCTGCTACCCAGCTCAGTGCTAGGCGGACCTTCTACACCTCTCACATCTCACCCTTTGAGTCCCCACATGCATGTCACAACACCATTCAGCCCTTGCCATGTCCACATGCACATCAGAAATGTAATCTCTCAACAGCAGCAGCCCAGTCTCTGCTTGGGCTCCTCCTGACAACAACAGAGTCAATGCTGTAACCGTAAACATCAGTGGGACGAACCTTTGGAGTCATTCCTGTTGTTGACTGGTGGACGCAGAGGCTCATTCTGGGGCCGCAAGTTGCTGCGGGTCACCGGCTTCTCCTGTGTTCCCTCTGATTTTACATCCAATTGTAGTGGGACCCATTTTTGTTTGTACCCTGCATGCAAACAAGGAAAGCATCAATAAATCCATGTCAAGGTGCAGAATAGGCAGACTCCTAGCACAGTACATCATGAACAATTTGAGGAAATAACTTAAGCCTTAATACTCTGCCTGAGAGGGGATGAAACCAGATCCAATAGGAACTTTCAGAAGGGAAATGGATAAACGAAGGGGAAAATTGCAGAAACATCATGAGGGTGAGACCAATACCTGGCAGAGGCATGCTGGACTTAAAAGTAGAAAAGTCATCCTTCCAGTCATTAAGTATATTCACCAACTTTTACCCTGTCCAATTTCACCAACACCTCCTGTATTGTCACATGGGTAGCTGTACTTCTTTGCGTAAGAGGTACAAAATCTTTTCTAATACCGTAGCCATGCTCACTGCCCTACACGATGATCTTTCTGGTCTCTAGACAGATTTACTGTTCCTTTCTTATCTGTTACTGTGAGCTTACATAGAACACAGAACAGTACATCAGAGAACAGGCCCTTCGGTCCATGATGCCTGTGCTGACCATGATGCCAAGTTAAACTAATCCCATCTCCCTGCACATGGTCTACATCCCTCCATTCCTTGCCAGTTCACATGTCTGTCTAAATGCCTCTTAAACATTGCTATCATATCTGCTTCCACTACTTCTTCTGGTAGTGCACCTACCACACTCTTAAAAAAAAACTTGCCTCATTAAGCCTCTTTAAACTTACCTCTTATGCCTTCTAGTATTTGACATTTCTACCCTGGGAAAAAGACTATCTACCCCATCTATGCCTCTCACAATTTTATATACTTCCATCAGATGGCCCCTCAGCCTCCAACTCTCCAAGTCTGTCTAACCTCTTATAGCGAATACTCTCTAATCCAGGCAACATCTTGGTGAACCTCTTCTGCACCCTCTCCAAAGCCTCCACATCCTTCCTGTAGTGTGGTGACCAGAACTGCACACAGTACTCCAAATGTGGCCTAACCAAAGTTTTATACAACTGCAACATGACATCCGGCTTTTACACTCAACACCCTGACTGATGAAGGCAAGCATGCGATATGTCCTCTTTACTACCCTACTTACCGATGTTGCCACTTTCAGGGAGCTATGGATTTGCATCTCAATATCCCTCAGAACATCAACATCCTATGGTCCTGCCATTTACTGAATACTTTCCTCTCGCATTTGACCTCCAAAGTGCAACACCTCACACTTGTCTGGATTATACTCCATCTGCCATTTCTCTGCCCATATTTCCAACTGGTCTATATCCTGTTGAATTTTTTAAACAACCTTCCTCACTATCCACAACTCCCATCAATTTTTATGTCACCTGCAAACTTACTGATCAACCCACTTACATTTTCATCCAAATCACTGGTCACAGCCCTCCTTCCGAATAACACCCCTCCACCACTACCCTTTGTCTTCAATGGCCAAGCCAATTTTGAATCGAATCTACCAAGTCTCCATGTCTTAATACCACGCCTTGTCGAATCAGCCTTGTCGAAAGCCTCACTAAGGTCTTATAAAAGGCCTTTAAATTTTCACTCTGACCAAATTAGCTTGACCTCTTCACTGAAAGAGGTTGATTCCAGCTCCCTTAAGATTCATCCAATCCACTTTGAACTGCTCTCTCCTGTCACTGGACCAATTCTAATGGCTAAGAAAGCTGATATCCTCTCCAATGCATTAAGTCTCTTGCCAAAGATTAACGGTTTTATCCAACTATTCTGATAATGACCAGCCCTTGGCGTTGCGAGTAATCCAAATTACCAATGTTTTCATTTCCTTCCATCACTCGCAAGGCCCACATTCATCACCCATTTCTCATTGTTGCTGAGAAGTGTGTGGTGCCTTCTGTGACTGCTGGAGACTGTGTGGTACGTTTTACTTTTCAATCTTCCTCCCGAGTTCCTGAATCCCTGATCTCAACCTTTTGCTCCCCTCACCACTCCCTCAACCTACAAACTCTCCCAGTTCTGACAAAGGGTCTTGGACTGACACATTGACAGTTTCTCTCACAGTTCCTGCCTGACCTGCTGAGAGCTTCCAGCATTTTCTGTTTTTGTCACCCAGCACAGTACTCTGCACACTCTGTGATGTCCTTTGCATGGGGTCACAGAGGCATCAGACCACCTGGACACTGCAGTTAACCTGCTTTTAGTGATACTGAATGAGCGATAAATATAGTCTGAAGAACAAGAGTGATAACTCCCTGTTCTTTAAGACAGTGTTGTAGAAGTTTATACCTTCACCTGAGAGCAGATGTGACCTCTAACATTTCTTCAGAAAGACAGCATCTCTAACACTCCCTGCAGGAGAGTCACTTCCAGTCACTAACTCCGACTCGAGCAAGAATACTATTGGAAGAGACTTGTACTGTCTCTTTCTTGAGATAAGAAATCTGGTTTCTGCTTAAGACATCATGGGTATAGAAAACTGCCACCAAATCACTTATCTGTGCTATATCAAATTATGTGACAGTTGAACCAGGCAGAACCACACCATTCCAGCTCTCTGCCTCTGAAACATGTTTCTCATACACATCCTAATTCCCCAAAACTACATGGATCACTGCTGCCTTTCTGTAGACACACAGTGAAAAGCAAAAGTAATAGGTGCTGGAAATCCAAAATAAAAAAGGAAAGTGCTGGAAATGCTCAGCAGGTCAGGCAGCATCTGTGGTGACAGAAGCAATCTTCTAGGATGATGAATTCTCACCAGAATACAGAGATGGAACCGCATGCTTTGTGTGCACCACTGTCAAATCACAAACTCCTCCAATTTAAATCAAAGAGATACCTTTCCTCTTCTGTGTAGATTTCTGAGAATCCTCATCGGCGCTCCGCTCCTCTGGTGATTCGTCAGACTTGGTTCGCTGGTTCTCTTTGCTCTCACTGCTGTCGCATTTCTCAGGCCGTTCCTTTCTTGTGAGTGGCTTTTTGTTCTGTTGTGGTTTACTGTTTTGTGGATGCTAGAACACAATGATGTTGGGATGATTTACAAGTACCTATGTGCCTTTTCTCCCATCACCGATCTACATCCTTCCCAGCTCCTGAGGAGTTGCTGAGGTTTGGTTTCCACATTGATCCTTGGTGGCTCATTCTTAGCCAAGCCCCCCTTTCAGAACTATGACAATCTTGCTTGAACCTGAAATGCACCCAGTAGCAGAAAATGGTTGACATCACCCTCTCTGTTATTAACAACTAACTTTCCATTAGATGGAGTTAACTGAATCAAGCATGAATCATCTGTAGCAGTGATATTCACCATTTTCCAGCCCGAGCAATGACTCACCTCAGGTGTAATAACTGGCTCCCATGTCTGAAAAATAAGAACACAAGCACATTTAAAGAGCAGTTAATGAATACAAAAATACCTTGTGTAAACAGAGACACAGATTCTGCATATGCTGGAATCTGAAGCAAACAGAACACTCTTGAGCAAAAGCAATTCAACTTCACTTTTTGAAGTTGACATTCAGAATTTTGTTGCTATGATGATGATACGATTGCTTTAGAATAACTGGTGGCCTGAACAACAAAGAGAGAGACATAATCTCAAATGGGATCCCCATATCCAACCATCAAGGTGTGACCAATTATCTGAAAAACAGGATGTGACAGAGATACTAAAGGGATAATTCAAGTTATAGATAAAGTGAATTTCCACTGCCTGTTTCAAACACTTGAAATATTCTAAAGGCCTTCATAGCCTCTGCATGTTAAAAATGTAAAAATTATTGCAATAGAAAATGGTTAAGGCAATATACAGAATACTTGCCTTTATTGGCCAAAGCAGAGTATAAGGGCATAAGGATGACAGATCAGTATTAAACATTAACAATAGAATCATAGAGCATACAGCACAGTAGGAGGTGTAACATCTGTCCCTTCACCTCCTCCCTCACCACCATCCAGGGATCTAAACAGTCATTGCAGGTGAGGCAGAGGTTCACCTGTGTCTCTTCTGACCTGGTCTACTGCTTTCAGTGCTCACATCCTCCTCTACATTGGTAAAACCAAGCATAGATGAGGCAACCATTTTGCAGAACACCTGCACTCTGTCCTCAATGGTCATCTTCATTCTCTGCAGATTCATGTGCCTATCTAAGAGCCTCTTAACTGCCTATATTGTACTTGCTTCCATTATCACCCCTGGCAGTGCATTTCAGGTTCCCAGCACTCTTTGCATAAAAAACTTGCCCTGCACATCTCCTTTGAACACCCCCTCTCACCTTAAATGCATAACCTCAAAAGTATTAGATATTTCAACCATGGGAAAAAGATACCAGCTGTCTACTCTATCTATGCCTCTCATAATTTTATAAACCACCATCAGGTCTCCCCTCAGCCTCCACCGCTCCAGAGAAAACAACCTAAGTTTGTCCAACCTCTCCTTATAGCACATGTCCTCTAATCCAGGCAGCGTCCTGGGGAACCTCCTCTGCACCCTCTCCAAAGCCTTTAATCGTTCCTGTAATGGGGCAACCAGAATTGAATGCAATATTCCAGATGCAGCCTAACCAGCTGCAACATAACTTCGACTCTTGAACTCAATGCCTCGACTAATAACAGCAAGCATGCCATACGCCTTCTTTACCGCCCTCCAACCAGACACTCTCCGGGGCAGGCACAGTAGTGTAGCAGTTAGCGTAATGCTATTACAGCGCCAGTAACCCGGGTTCAATTCCCGCCGCTGTCTGTAAGGAGTTTGTACATTCTCCCCGTGTCTGTGTGGGTTTCCTCCAGGTGCTCCGGTTTCCTCCCACATTCCAAAGGCATATGGGTTAGGAAATTGTGGGCATGCTATTTTGGCATCGGAAGCGTGGCGACACTTGTGGGCTGTCCCCAGAACACTCTACACAAAAGATGCATTTCACTGTGTGTTTTGATGTACAGGTGACTAATAAAGATATCTCATCCATAGACTTCGACCCAAGATCCCTCTGTACATCAATGCTGTTAAGGGTCCTGCCATTAACTGTAGACTGTCCCTTTATATTTGATCTCCCAAAGTACAACACCTCAGACTTGCCCGGATTAAACTCCAACTGCCACTTCTCTGTCCATACCTTCAAATGATCAATATCTTGCTGAATCCTTTGGCAATCTTCTACACTATCCACAACGCCACCAATCTTTCTGTCATCAACAAACTTACTAACCCACCCATCCATATTTTCATCCAAGTCATGGACTTGGATTTTCTAAGCCCTTTGTTCACCGTTCTCCATCCCCTCCCTCCACCTGGTTCAATCTGCCCATCATCCCTCCCCATCGGGTTCCACCTGTCACCTACCACCCTCTATCCCCCCATTGCCTTGCATAGTATATAGAAACAATCTTTCCTCTTCCCTCTCAGTCCCGATTCAGGGTCTCAACCCGAAACGTCGACTTTTGCCTCCACAAATGCTGATTGACCTGCTGAGTTCTTCCAGTGTTCCATTTTACATCCCAGTTATAAGATGTTGTTTCACCCCAGAAGCTGCTTCTAATCCCTCACTCCCAGGTCCTGACTTACACTATTCAAATCCACTTTCCCCCCAAACTCAAGGGCTAATTTTATCTTTTTCCATGACTACCTTCAACATACATAGAACACTACAGCACAGTACATGCCCTTCGGCCCACGATGTTGTGCCGACATTTTATCCTGCTCTAAGATCTAGCTAACCCTTCCCTCCCACATAGCCCCCTATTTTTCTATCATTCATGTGCCTATCTAAGAGTCTCTTAAATGTCCCTAATGTATCTGCCCCCACAACCTCTGCAGGCAGTGTGTTCCACGCACCCACCACTCTCTGTGTAAAAAAGACTTACCCCTGACACCCCCCTTACACCTTCCTCCAATCACCTTAAAATTATGTCCCCTTGTGTTAGCCATTGTCGCCCTGGAAAAGTCTCTGACTGTCCATTCGATCTATGGCTCTTATCATCTTGTATAACTCTTATCGTCACCTCTCATCCTTCTCTCCAAAGAGAAAAGCCCTAGCTTGCTCAACCTATCCTCTTAAGACATGCTCTCCAATCCAGGCAACATCCTGGTAAATCTCCTCTGCACCCTCTCTAAAGCTTCCACAACCTTCCTATAATGAGGTGACCAGAACTGAACATAATACTCCAGGTGTGGTCTAACCAGAGTTCTATAGAGCTGCAACATCTCCTCTCAGCTCTTGAACTCAATACACCGACTAATGAAGGCCAACACTCCATATGCCTTCTTAACAACCCTATTGACCTGCGCAGCAACCTTGAGGGATCTATGGACGTGGACCCCAAGATCCCTCTGTTCTTCCACACTGCTAAGAGTCCTGTCATTGACCTTGCATTCTGCCTTCAAATTGGATCTCCCGAAGGGTATCACTTCACAATTATCTGGGTTGAACTTCATCTGCCACTTCTCAGCCCAGCTCTGCATCCTATCAATGTCCTAATGTAAGCTACAGCAACCTTCTACACTATCCACAACACCACCAACCTTCGTGTCGTCTGCAAACTTACTAACCCACCCTTCCACATCCTCAACCAAGTCATTTATAAAAATCACAAAGAGCAGAGGTCCCAGAACAGATCCCTGCGGAACACCACTGGTCACCGACCTCCAGGCAGAATATGCTCCATCTACCACCACCCTCTGTCTTCTATGGGCGAGCCAATTCTGAATCCACACAGCCAAGTTTCCCTGGATCCCATACCAACTGAATTTCTGAATGAGCCTTCCATGAGGAACCTTATCAAATGCCTTACTAAAATCCATGTACACCACATCCACTGCTCTACCTTCATCAATGTGCTTTGTCACATCCTCAAAGAATTCAATCAGGCTCATGAGGCATGACTTGCCCCTCACAAAGCCATGCTGACTGTCCCTAATCAGCCTATGCTTTTCTAAATGCCCATAAATCCTGTCTCTAAGAATTTTCTCCAGTATTTTGCCCACCACTGAAGTAAGACTCACCGGTCTGTAATTCCCAGGGTTATCCCTACTCCCTTTCTTAAACAAAGGAACAACATTTGCCACCCTCCAATTATCTGGCACTACTCCTGTGGCCAGTGAGGACGCGAAGATCATCGCCAAAGGCGCAGCAATCTCTTCCCTCGCTTCCCGTAATAACCTTGGATATATCCCATCCGGCCCCGGTGACTTATCTATCCTAATGTTTTTCAATAGTTCCAGCACATCCTCTTTCCTCATAACGACATGCCCTCGCGTATCAGTCTGTTGTACACCATTCTCACAAACTTACTTACGTAATTAGTTACGAACGTACTTACCCACCCTCTAAATTCATCAGCCTTGTTCCTGATACTTCTCACATTAAAGTAGACACACTTCAGCCCATCCAACTGACTGCAATTTTGCCCTTTCAACTGCCTATCCGTCCTCACAGTCTTTCTCCACTCTGCATCTACTTGTACACTAAATGAACCAAGCTCTGACCTATCACTTGTGTTCCTATCCCCCTGCCAAACTAGTTTAAACCCTCCCCAACAGTTCTAGCAAACCTGCCTGCCAGAATATTGGCACCCCCCTCCCCTCCAGTTCAGATGTAACCTGTCCCTTTTGTACAGGTCGTACCTTCCCCAGAAGAGATCCCAATGATAAACAAATCTGAAAGCCTGCCCCCACAATAATTTCTCAGCCACGAGTTCATCTGCCAAATCATCCTATTCTTGCCCTCACTGGCACATGGTACAGGCAGCAATCCAGAGATCACTACCCTTGAGGAATTACCCTATATTCCCTCTTCAGGACCTCATCACTTTTCCTACCTATGTCATTGGTACCAATATGTACCACAACCTCTGGCTGTTCACCACACCAGCCCCCCCGCCCCTTCAGAATGCTGTGGACCTGATCTGAGACGCCCCTGAATCTGGCACTGGGGAGGCAACATACCATCCATGAGTCTCCTTCACGTCCACAGAGTCTCCTGTCTGCCCCCCCATTACTATGGAATTCCCTATCACTACTGCTCTCCTCTTCTCCCCTCTTCCCTTCTGCAGCACACAACCAGGCTCAGTGCCAGAGACTTGGTCACTGCGGCTTTCTCCTGGTAGGTTGTCCCCTCCAACAGTATCCAAAGCAGTGTACCTGTTATAGAGGGGAACGGCCACAGGGGTACTACCTGCTTACTCTCTGTCCTTCTCCTGACAGTCACGCAGCTACCTGCCTCCTGCAGCTTCGGAGTGACTGCCTCCCTGTAGCTCTTGTCTATGTACTCCTCAGTATCCCGTAGGAGTTTGTTAGGTGTGTACAGGAAAGATTCCTGACACAGTATTTGGACGTGCTGACTAGGGGAGCGGCCATACTGGACCTGGTATTAGGCAATGAGCCTGATCAGGTTTCAGATCTCTCGGTGGGAGAGCATTTTGGAGACAGTGACCATAACTCTTTGACCTTTACCATGGAAAGGGATAGGAGCAGACAATATGGGAGGGTATTTAATTGGGGGAGGGGGAAATTATGATGCTATTAGGCAGGAACATGGGAGTGGATGTTCTTGGGGAAGTGCACAACGGAATTGTGGAGGTTGTTTAGGGAGTACTTGCATGGGGTTCTGGATAGGTATGTCCCATTGAGGCAGGGTAAGGATGGTAAAGTGAAGGAACCATGGCTGACAAGAGACGTAGAACATCTTGTCAAGAAGAAGAAAGAAGCTTACCTAAGGATTAGAAAGCAAGGATAAGACAGGGCTCTGGAGAGTTACAAGGTAGACAGCTTAATAAAGGAGATCTAGAAGGGAGCATGAGAAGGCCCTGGCGAGTACGATTAAGGAAAACCCCAAGGCATTCTGGACGTATGTGAAGAATAGGAGGATGACAAGGGTGAGGGTAGGACCAATCAGGGATAAAAAGAGGAAACATGTGCCTGGAATCGGAAGAGGTAACGGAGGTCCTTAATGAATATTTTGCTTCAGTATTCACCAGTGAGAGAGACCTTGACGTTTGTGAGGATGGCATACGACAGACTGATATGCTAGGGCATGTCAACGTGAAGAAAGGGGATGTGCTGGAACTATTGAAAAAAATTAGGATAGATAAGCCACCGGGGCCGGACGGGATATATCCAAGGTTATTACGAGAAGCAAGAGAAGAGATTGCTATGCCTTTGGCGATGATCTTTGCACCCTCACTGGCCACAGGAGTAGTGTCAGATGATTGGAGCGTGGCAAATGTTGCTCCTTTGTTCAAGAATGGGAATTACAGACCAGTGAGTCTTACTTCAGCGGTGGGCAAGTTACTGGAGAAGATTCTTAGAGACAGGATTTATGGGCATTTAGAAAAGCATAGGCTGATTAGGGACAGTCAGCATGGCTTCGTGAGGGGCAAGTTGTGCCTCACAAGCCTGACTGAATTCTTTGAGGATGTGACAAAGCACGTTGATGAAAGTAGAGCAGTGGATGTGGTGTACATGGATTTTAGTAAGGCATTTGATAAGGTTCCTCATGGAAGGCTCATTCAGAAATTCAGTTGGTATGGGATCCAGGGAAACTTGGCTGTGTGGATTCAGAATTGGCTCGCCCATAGAAGACAGAGGGTGGTGGTAGATGGAGCATATTCTGCCTGGAGGTCAGTGACCAGTGGTGTTCCGCAGGGATCTGTTCTGAGACCCCTGCTCTTTGTGATTTTTATAAGTGACTTGGTTGAGGATGTGGAAGGGTGTGTTGGTAAGTTTGCAGACGACACGATGGTTGATGGTGTTGTGGATAGTGTAGAAGGTTGCTGTAGGTTACAACAGGACATTGATAGGATGCAGAGCTGGGCTGAGAAGTGGCAGATGGAGTTCAACCCAGAAAAGTGTGAAGTGATACACTTTGGAAGAGCGAATTTGAAGGCAGAATACAAGGTTAATGGCAGGACTCTTAGCATTGTGGAGGAAAAGAGGGATCTTGGGGTCCACGTCCATAGATCCCTCAAGGTTGCTGCGCAGGCTGACAGGGTTGTTAAGAAGGTGTATGGTGTGTTGGCCTTCATTAGTCAGGGCACTGAATTCAAGAGCTGCCAGGTAATGTTGCAGCTCTATAGTACTCAGGATCCCTGAACATCGACCACATCTCCATGGTACATTTCCCTTCAAAAATGTCATCCCAATTTACACTCTCAAGTTCTCACCCTATAGCCTCATAATTCACCTTTCCCCAATTAAATATCTTCCCGTCCTCTTTGCTCCTATCCCTATCCATGACAATGCCAAAGGTTATGGAGCAGTGGTCGCTAATCCCCAAATGCTCACCCACCGAGAGGTCTGTCACCTGACCCGGTTTATTACCTAAAACTAGATCTAATATGGCACTCCCTCTAGTCGGCCTGTCAACATACTGTGACAGGAATCTATCCTGGACACACTTAACAAACTCTGCCCTGTTTAAACCTTTAGCACTAAGCAGGTGCCAATCAATATTTGGGAAGTTGAAGTCTCCCACGTTAACAACCCAGAGAGGTCAACAGAGTGAAAGGTGGTTCATCTAAATGATCTAGCGATCCAGTGATTTCTTAACATCAGCTTCTCAAGGGCAATTAGGGATGGACAAAAAATGCTGACCTTGCTGGTGACATCTATGAAAGTCAGGTAACGTTGTAGCTCTATAAAGCTCTGGTTAGACCACACTTGGAGTATTGGGTTCAGTTCTGGTCATCTCATTATTGGAAGGATGTGGAAGCTTTATAGAGAGTGCAGAGGAGATTTACCAGGATGCATAAAATGAATAAACAAAAGAAATATATATTGACTAAGGCACAGAGGAAAAATTCCCCTGCTCTACTCCCAGTGATGCTATAGGATTTTTGTTTTACATTCACCTGTGGGGACTTGGTTTAAAGTTTCATTGAAGTGAGCCCTCCCTCAGCACAGGGCCTTCAATGTATTTTTAAGGCATAGGTAGATAGATTTTTGATAAGCAAGTGGGTGAAAGGTTACTGGAGGTTGAAGGAACATGGAGCTGATGTTACAATCACAGGAACCATGATATTATTGAATGCCTGAAGTCTGAGTGGTCTACTCCTCCTAAGTCATAGGTTCTCAGAATCTTTTCAATGAGATGAGAATGAAACTAAATGGGCTACTGCCAACTGATCTGATAAATTAATATAGGAACAGTAGGATGACTTTCTGTACAGCCTACTGGTTTATGCTGAAAAGAACATTAGAGGCACAGTAACGAAGCAGTCTACACCCACGTACAGCTAGATAATATTCAGTAATAAGTAACATTTGCACCACAAAAATGACATGCAGTGACCGTCTCCAACAAGGCAGAGTCTAACTACCCATCCTTAACATTCAGTGGTGTCACCCATCACCAATGTCCAGGGAGCAGGGGTCATCACTGACTAAATGCTCAACAGGATTCGTGACGTGGATACCACTGATACAAGAGCAGATCTGAGGCTGAGTATCCTACACTATCTGACTCACCTCCATACATCCCAAAGCCTTTCCCAGTCTGCAGCATGATTACTCTCTACTTACCTGGAAGTATGCTGCTCCAATAAATCTCAAAAAGCTCAATGTGATCCAGCCACTGGATTGGGACTCCATTAATCACCCTAACCATTTATTCTGTCCACCAGGTTGGCTGCAGTGCATACCAAAGAAAAAAACACCTCCGGTTATCCACGATAGCTATTTCACCCAAACCCACAGCCTTTACACCAAGCATGATAAGGGCAGCAGGAACACCATCATCTCCAAGTTGTATACCATCCCTCATCGTCACTGGGTTTAAATCCAGGAACTCCCTCCCTGACAAATGTACCGTGGGAGTACCTTCACCAGGACTGCAGTGGTTCAAGATTAAGGCACCTTCTCTACGGCAATTAGGGAAGGGCAATAAATCCTGGTCTTCTGCATGGAAAAACTGCTCCCCTCCCCCTGTAATCATTCGATCTGAGCTGAATGGACAAATGGGACTAGCTTAGATGGACACCTTGGTCGGCATAGAGCAGTTGGGCCAAAGGCACATTTCCATGCTGTATGACTCCACCAGTTACTATACATCGAACACCCACCCCCCGAGGTTTTGATCGCTCCAATACTCAATGCAAGTCCTTCCTATCTGCTTTATCTAGACCCCTTGTCATTTTATGTTCTTCAGTCAAGTATTATCTCAGCCTCCTCTGTTCCAAAGGAAATAACTCAGCTCATCCAATCTTTCTGCAGCTCCCCAATTTTGCATTCCTGGCAACATCCTTGTCAATTTCCTCAGCACTCTCACCAATGAAAGTCCTTAAGTCTTGGAAAGCATGAAATAAGTGCAAGCATTTTGTCTGCTTTGATATATTACGTGTGTCAAAAGCTCCAGAAGCCTTTAAAATGAAACGTGAGACACGATCTGGAGCTGTCACCAACCATTGCAGAGCTTGTCGATCTAAGCTGAAAACTCCTAACCCAGCTGTTCCAAAATCTACTTTGTTGTGACCTTGCACCTTATTGGCTACCTGCACTGCACTTCCTCTATAACTGTGACATTCTATTCTGTACTGTTATTGTTTTTACCTGTACTACCTCACTCTGTACTAACTCAATGTAACTGCACTGTGTAATGAATTGATCTGTACAATCGGTTTGTAAGACAAGTTTTTCATTGTACCTCGGTACAAGTGACAATAATAAACCAGTACCAATACCAACCATGCATACACTGACATCCAGTGGCAAAAATGGGTATTGCATGATCATAAAAAGAAAATGTTGCATTCAGCATACAGGCAAGTGGGGAGGGAGAGGTGGCCAATGGAATTAGTCTGGTATTATTCAGGGCAAGGGGAGGGAGAGAGCATAACTGTGGAACAAGGTTTCAACAAATGAATGGGTTAAATTAAATTGATCTAAGCATCATTTAAATGCTAACAAACTAGGAACACCAGAAGTCCAAACATTTAAAGATCCATGTATGCAAATCACTCCGGATAAAACAATTAATGCTAGTAATCAACTGGTTGAGGAGCATGGTGGGACTAATGATCTGATATGCGTCTATTTCAATGCAAGGAGTACTGTAGGTAAGGCATGGATTGGCATGAGGAATTATGATGTTGCAGCCATTAGTGAGACTTGGTTGCAGGAGGGGCAGGACTGGCAGCTCAATGTTCCAGGGTTCGGATGTTTTAGTCATGAAAGAGGGGGAGATATTAAAGGAGGAGGGGTGGCATTACTCATCAGGGAAAATGTCACGGCAGTGCTCATAGAGGACATACTGGAGGGCTCGTCTACTGAGTTTTGAGGGGTCATATTCTGAGTGGAGGTCGGTGACCAGTGGTGTACCTCAGGGATCTGTACTGGGACCCTTACTATTTGTGATTTTTATAAATGACCTGGATGAGGAAGTGGAGGGGTGGGTTAGTAAGTTTGCAGATGACACAAAGGTTGGGGGTGTTGTGGATAGTGTGGAGAGCTGTCAGAGGTTACAGAGGGATATAGATAGGATGCAGAGTTGAGCTGAGAAGTGGCAGATGCAGTTCAACCCAGATAAGTGTGAAGTGGTTCATTTTGGTAGGTCAAATATGATGGCAGAGTATAGTACTAATACTCTAGACTCTTGGCAGTGTGGAGGATCTGAGGGATCTTGGGGTCCGAGTCCATAGGATGCTCAAAGTGGCGGTGCAGGTTGACCCTGTGGTTAAGAAGGCATATGGTGTATTGTCCTTCATCAATCGGCGAATTGAATTTAGGAGCCGAGAGGTATTGTTGCAGCTATATAGGTCCCTGGTCAGACCCCACTTGGAGTACTATGCTCAGTTCTGGTCGCCTCACTACAGGAAAGATGTGGAAGCCATAGAGAGGGTGCAGAGGAGATTTACAAGGATGCTGCCTGGATTGCAGAGCACGCCTTATGAAAGCAAGTTGAGGGAACTCGGCCTTTTCTCCTTGGAGAGACGGAGGATGAGGGGGACCTGATGGAGGTGTATAAGATGATGAGAGGTATTGATAGGGTAGACAGTCAGAGGCTTTTCCCCAGGGCTGAATTGGTGGCCACAAGAGGACATGGGTTTAAGATGCTGGGGAGTAGATACAGAGGACATGTCGGGGTAAGTTTTTTACTCAGAGAGTGGTGAGTGCGTGGAATGGGCTGCCGGAAGTTGTGTTGGAGGCTGATACATTAGGGTCTTTCGAGAGACTGTTAGATCCGTATATGGAGCTGAGTAAAATAGAGGGCTATGGGTAAGACAAGTAATTTCTAGGGTAGGGACATGTTCGGCACAGCTTTGTGGGCTGAAGGGCCTGAATTGTGCTGTAATTGTTCTATGTTCTATGTACTGAGGCAATATGGGTGGAACTGAGGAAGAAGAAAGGGATGACCACATCAATGGGACTATATTATAGACCTCCCAAAAGTCAGCAGGATTTAGAGGAACAAATTTGTAGAGCGATAGCAAACAGTTGCAAGAAAAATAAGGGTGTGATAGTAGGTGATTTTAACTTTCCACATATTGACTGGAACTCCCATACTGTAAAGGGATTGGATGAGATAGTTTGTCAAATGTGTTCATGAAAGTTTCCTCAGTCAACATGTAGAGGTCCCAACTGGAGAGAGCGTGATACTGGATCTCCTCTTAGGGAACGAGACGGGGCAGGTGACAGAGGTGTGTAGGGGAACACTTTCGGTCTCTTGATAATATAATTCCATTAGATTCAAGATAATTATGGGCAAGGATAGGACTGGTCCTCGGGTTGAGATTCTAAATTGGAGTAAGGCCAATTTTGATGACATCAGAAGGGATCTGGCAGGCATGGATTGGGATAGGCTGCTTTCGGGTAAAGAGATGCTTGGTAAGTGGGAGGCTTTCAAAAGTGAAATATTGAGAGCACAGAATCTGTATGTTCCTGTTAGAATAAAAGGCAAGGCTAACAGGTTTAGTGAACCTTGGTTATCAAGGGATATTGAGGCTCCGGTAAAGAAAAAGGTGGTGGTGCACATCAAGTATAGGCAGTTAGCATCAAATGAGGCATTTGAGTACAAGAAATGCGAGAGAACACAAGAGAGAAATCAGGAGGACAGAAAGAGGACGTGAGGTTGCTCTGGCAGACAGGGTGAAAGAGAATCCAAAGGGTTTCTATAGCTATATTAAGAGCAAAAGGACAGCATGGGACAAAATTGGTCCTCTTGAAGATCAGTGAGGTCATCTATGCATGGAGCTGAAAGAGATGGGGGAGATCTTAAATGAATTTTTTTGCATCTGTATTTACTCTGGAGACAGAAACAGAGTCTATAGAACTGAGGCAAAAGAGTAGCGAGGTCATGGACCGTATCTGGATTACGGAAGAGGTGATGCTGGCTGTCTTGAGGTGAATGAAGGTGGATAAATACCCAGGGCCTAAGGTGTCCCCTTGGACCTTGTGGGAGTCTGGTTCAGATATTGCAGGGGCCCTGGCAGAGATATATAAAACATCCTTAGCCACGGGTGAGGTGCTGGAGGACTGGAGGGTAGCTAATGTTGTTCCATTGTTCTAGAAAGGCTCTAAGCCGGGAAACTATAGGCTGGTGAGCCTGATGTCAGTCATGGGGAAGTTACTGGAAGGTACTCTAAGGGACAGGATATATAAGTATTTGGATAGACAGGGCCTGAGAAGGGATAGTCAACATGGCTTTATGCTGGTAGGTCACGTCTAACCAATCTTATAGTTTTTTTTGAGGAGGTTACCAAAGTGGTTGATGAAGGAAAAGCAGTGGACGTTGTCTACATGGACTTTAGCAAGGCCTTTGACAAAGTCCCACATGGGAGGCTGGTCCAGAAGGTTAGGTCGCTTGGCATTCAAGATGAAGTTAAAGTCAATTGGATTCAACATTGGCTTAGTGGGAGAAGCCAAAGAGTGGTAGTAGATGGTTGTCTCCCTGACTGGAAGCCTGTGATCAGTGGTGTGCCGCAGGGATCGGTGCTGGGCCCATTGTTGTTTATCATCTATATTAATGATTTAGATGATAACATGGTAAACTAGATCAGCAAGTTTGCCAATAACACCAAGATTGGGGGTGTAGTGGACAGCGAGGAAGGCTATCAAAGCTTGCAGCATGATCTTGACCAGCTAGGAAATGGGCTGAAAAATAGCTCATGGAATTTAATGCAGATAAGTGTGAGGTGATGCACTTTGGGAGGACAAACCAGGGTAAGACTTAACACAGTGAATGGTAGGGCTCTGAGGTGTGCGGTAGAACAAAGGGACCTGGAAATACAGGTCTATTGTTCCTTGAAAGTGGTGACACAGATAGATAGTGTTATAAAGTGAGCTTTTGGCACTGTGGCCTTCATAAATCAGAGCAGTGAGTACAGGAGTTGGGATGTTATGTTGAAGTTGTACAAGACATGATGTGGCCGAATTTAGAATATTGTGTGCAGTTCTGGTCACCTACCTACAGGAAAGATATCAATAAGCTTGAAAGAGTGCAGAGAAAATTTACAAGGATGTTGCTGGGACTTGAGCTATAGGGAAAGGTTGAATAGGTTAGGATTTTATTCCCTGGAGTGCAGAAGAATGAGGGGAAATCTTACAGAGAAATACAAAATTATGAGGGGTATAGATAGGG
Organism: Pristis pectinata; assembly: GCF_009764475.1. Classification (NCBI taxonomy): domain Eukaryota; kingdom Metazoa; phylum Chordata; class Chondrichthyes; order Rhinopristiformes; family Pristidae; genus Pristis; species Pristis pectinata. The sequence continues at coordinate 410,949 of NC_067408.1, read as the reverse complement.
TGAATGCATGAAGGCTTTTCCCCTCAGGTTGGCTGAGAGTAGAACTAGAGGACATAGGTTTAGGGTGAAAGGTGAAATATTTAAAAGGAATCTGAGGGGAAATTTCTTCACAGAGGGTGGTGTGAGTGTGGAATGAGCTGCCAGCAGCAGTGGTGGATGTGGGTTCAATTGCAACATTTAAGAGAGGTTTGGATAGGTACATGGATGGGAGGGGTTTAGAGGGATATGGTCCGGGTTCAGGTAGATGGGACTAGATCTTCTGTCATTAGGTGGCATGGACCAGATGGGCCGAAGGGCCTGTTTCTGTGCTGTAGTACTCTATGACTCTAAAATGTTAACTTTTCTATCAAGAGTGCTTGAATACAAAGGGAAGGAATGTTAATAATTATGTAAAACCTGAATTGCACCACATGTGCTTAAGTGTGCACAATTAAGGTCATACACTTTAGGAAGGTGAGACTCAGGAGGGTTTAAGGCACTCAATCAACAGGAGTAAACGATACAGTCCCTGGAAGCTGCTCCATCATTCAAGCTCATGGCCTGTCTGATTTCTGGCCCATTTCCAAATACATCTACATCTTATTCCTCAGAATCCCCTTTAGTAACTTACCTGCCACAGATGTTAGGCTTACTGGTTTATAGTTCCCAGGATTTTCTTTGCAGCCCTTCTTAAACAAAGGCACAACATTAGCCATCCTCCAGTCTTCCGGCACTTCACCCGTCACTAATGAAGAGGCAATTTTCTTAGCCAGGGCTTCCACAATTTCTTCTCTAGCTTCCCACAGTGTTCTTGGATATACCCGATCAGGCCCTGGAGATTTATCTATCCTCCTATGTTTTAAGGCATCTGGTACCTCCTCTGCTGTAATGCAAACTATCCTCAAGACATTCCCATTAACTATCTCAAGTTCAAGGATCTTCATGTCCTTCTCCATGGTAAAAACAGAGAAGAAATGAGGACCTCGCCCATCTCCTGCAGCTCCACACAAAGATTTCCACTTTGGTCTTTTGAGTCTCTCAGGGGCCCCATTCTCTCTCTAGTTTTTCCCTTAATATACATAAAATCTCTTTGGATTCTCCTTAATCTTCTCTGCCATAGGTATCTCATGCCCCCCTTCTGCCCCTCTGATTTCCTTTAGTACACTCCTGCATCCCCTCTACTCCTCCAGGGATTCACTTGATTCCAGCTGCCTGTAACTGGCCCATGCCTCCTTTTTTCCTGACCAGAGCATCAATATCCCTCTTCATCCAGCGTTCCCTACTCCTGCCAGCCTAGCCCTTCACTCTATCGGGAACATACAGATCTTGTTATCTGACTTTTAAAAGCCTCCCACTTGCCAGGCATCCCTTTGTCTGCAAACAACCTCCTCCAATCAACTTGCGCAAGTTCCTGTCTAATGCCATCAAAATTTGCCTTTCCCCTATTTAGAACTAACTTGTGGGCTAGATTTGTCCCTTTTAATAGAATTATGGCCACTGGTCCCAAAGTGCTACCTCACTGACACCTCAGTCACTTGTTCTGCCCCATTTCCCAAGAACAAGTCAAGCTTTGCCCTTTCCTTGGTAGGGCCTTAAATATATTGCCTGAGGGAACTTTCCTGAACACACACTTAACACATTCCGTCCCATTTAAGACCTTATAACTATGGTTGCCCCAGTCTATATTCGGAAAGTTAAAATCCCCTACATTGACAACTCTTGGCAACTTTCTGCAATCTCCCTGTTCCTCTAATTCCCATTGACTATTAGGGGGCCTATAGAACAATCCCAACAAGGTGATCATCCCCTTCTTATATGAAGCCTTACTGAATGATCCCTCAGTAATTTCATCTCGGACTACTGCTGTGATGTTCTCCTTAATCAGAAACGCAAATCCCCCTCCTCTCTTTACTCCACCTCTATCCTGCCTATAGCGCCCGTACCCTGGAACATTTCGCTGCCAGTCCTGTCCTTCCCTTAGCCACATTTCTGTAATGGCTATAATATCCCAATTCAATGTAGCTATTCAGGCTGAGTTCATCCGTTTTACCAGTCAGGCCTCTTGCATTGAAATAAATGCAATTTAATCCAACAGTCCTTCTTTGCTCCCTGCCATGCTGCTGCCTGTTGTGTCTATTGACCCGACTGTCATTGAATTCCCTCTCAACTTCTAGCCTCCAATCTGCCTCACTTCTGCTTTGGATCCCACCCAGATGATCTGAGGTAGTTTACCGGGGGAAAAATCCTCACAAACATGAACCTGTGAAGCCCCCTCTAATTCTTGAGTAGTTCAATGAGATTTTTTTCCCCATTTTCCCAACTCCATTTTCTCAATCTATCCTCAGGAAAATTTCCTTTCCATAGAACAATACAGCACAATACAGGCCCTTCAGCCCACCATGTTGTGCCAACCTTTAAACCAAGCCTAAGACTATCTAACCCCTTCCTCCCATATATCTCCCTATTTTAAATTCCTCCATATGCTTATCTAACAATCGCTTGAACTTGATCAATGTACCTGCCTCCACCACTACCCCAGGCAGTGCATTCCATGCCCCAACCACTCTCTGAGTGAAAAACCTCCCTCTGATATCTCCCTTGAACTTCCCACCCATTACTTTAAAGCCATGCCCTCTTGTATTAAGCATTGGTGCCCTCGGAAAGAGGCACTGGCTGTCCACTCTATCTATTGCTCTTAATATTTTGTACACCTCTATCAGTCTCCTCTCATCCTCCTTCTCTCCAAAGAGTAAAGCCCTAGCTCCTTTAGTCTCTCCTCATAATCCATACTCTTCAAACCAGGCAGCATCCTGGTAAATCTCCTCTGCACCCTTTCCAACACTTCCACATCCTTCCTATAAAGAGGTGACCAGAACGGGACACAATACTCTCAGTGTGGTCTAACCAGAGTTTTGTAGAGCTGCATCATTACCTCACGGCTCTTAAATTCGATCCCATGACTTATGAAAGCTAACATCCCATAAGCTTTCTTAACTACCCTATCCACCTGTGAGGCAACTTTCAGGGATCTGTGGATATGAACCCCCAGATCCCTCTGCTCCTCCACACTACCCAGAATCCTGCCATTAACTTTGTACTCCACCTTGGAGTTTGTCCTTCCAAAGTGTACCACCTCACACTTCTCTGGATTGAACTCCATCTGCCACTTTTCAGCCCAGCTCTGCATCCTATCAATATCCCTCTGCAATCTTTGACAGTCCTCCACACCATAACACCATACTCCATAACTTCACAGTCCATAACACCACCAACCTTTGCGTCATCTGCAAACTTGCTAACCCACCCTTCTACCCCCTCATCCAAGTCACTAATAAATATCATGAAAAGTAGAGGTCCCAGAACCGATCCTTGTGGGACACCACTAGTCACAGCCCTCCAATCTGAATGCACTCCCTCCACCACAACCCTCTGCTTTCTACAGGCAAGCCAATTCTGAATCCACATGGCCAAGCCTCCCTGGATCCCATGCCCTCTGACTTTCTGAAGAAGCCTACCATGCAGAACCTTATCAAATGCCTTACTAAAATCCATGTAGACCACATCTACTACACTACCCTCATCAATCTTCCTGGTCACCTCCTCAAAGAACCCTATCAGGCTTGTGAGGCAAGACCTTCCCTTCACAAAGCCATGCTGGCTGTCCCTAATCAGTCCATGATTCTCTAACTGCTTAGAGATCCTATCTCTAAGAATCCTTTCCAACAGTTTGCCCACCACAGACGTAAGACTCACTGTTAATTCCCTGGACTATCCCTACTACCTTTTTTGAACAAGGGCACAACATTTGCCACCCTCCAATCCTCTGGTACCATTCCCGTGGACAATGAGGACTCAAAGATCCTAGCCAACGGTTCAGCAATCTCCTCCCTCGCCTCGCGGAACAGCCCGGGGAATATTCCGTCAGGCCCTGGGGACTTATCTGTCCTAATATTTTCAAACAGCTCCAACACATCCTCTCTCTTGATATCTACATACTCTAGAACATTACCCTTACCAACACTGTCCTCAGCGTCATCAAGACCCCTCTCCTTGATGAATACTGAAGAGAAGTATTCATTGAGGACCTCACCCAAGCACATCTTCCCACCTTTGTCTCTAATTGGTTCTACCTTTACTCTCGTCATCCTTCTGCTCTTCACGTTCGTGAAAAAAGCCTTGGATTTTCCTTAACCTTACTCGCCAGTGCCTTTTCATGTCCCCTTCTTGCTCTCCTCAGCCCCTTCTTAAGTTCCTTCCTTGCTACCCTATATTCTTCATGAGCCCTATCTGATCCTTGCTGCCTATGCCTTATGTATGCTGCCTTCTTCTTCCTAACTAGTTGTTCCACCTCACTTGTCACCCATGGTTCCTTCACCCTGCCATTCTTTCTCTGCCTCACCGGGACAAATTTATCCCTAACATCCTGCAAGAGATCCCTGTACAAGAGATCCACATCCCCATGGTACATTTCCCTTTAAAAATGTCATCCCAATTTACTCTTGCAAGTTCTAGCCTTATAGCTACATAAATTGCCCTTCCCCAATTAAATATCTTCCTGTCCTCTTTGCTCCTATCCTTGTCCATGACAATGTTAAAGGTTAGGGAGTGGTGGTCACTGTCCCCCAAACGCTCACCCACTGAGAGATCTGTCACCTGACCCAGTTCATTATCTAATACTAGATCTAATATGGCATTCCCTCTAGTCGGCCTGTCAACATACTGTGAGAGGAATCCGTCCTGGACACACTTAACAAACTGCCCCGTCTAAACCTTTGGTACCAAGCAGGTGCCAATCAATATTTGGGAAGTTGAAGTCTCCCATGATAACAACCCCGTTATTCTTGCACCTTTCCAAATTCTGCCCCCCAATCTGCTCCTCAGTATCCCTGCTGCTACCTGGGGGCCTATAGAATATTCCCAGTAGAGTAACTGCTCCTTTCTTGTTCCTAACTTCCACGCATACTGACTCTAGAGAGGATCCTTCTACATTATCCACCCTTTCTGCAGCTGTAATAGTATCCCTGACCAGTATCGCCACCCCTCCTCCGCTTCTCCTCCCCCCCCATCCCTTTTAAAATACTGAAATCCAGGAATATTCAATATCCATTCCTGCCCTTGTGACAGCCAAGTCTCTGCAAGAGCCACAATATCATAGTCCCATGTACTTATCCAAGCTCTCAGTTCATCACCCTTATTCCTGGTACTTCTCGCATTTAAGTAAATGCACTTTAGCCCATCCACCTTTCTACTTTTATATCCTGTACTCTGCTTCTCCTTCCTCAAAGCCCCAGGAATCAATTCAGTGAACCTTTTCTGTATTTACCTCAAGAGGATAGAGATAAGCTGCAGAATCAGCAAACAAATGACAACAAAAAGGAAGTGTGAAGGGATATGTTTTGCTAGAAAAAATGAGGAGTGACAACATAGATAAAATGGCACAATTCTACAAGGTGCCCAAGAACAGATATCAGGGTGAATTTCTGAATCTTTGAAAATGGTTGGACATAATGAGAGATGTCAGTAATAGAATGGCATCCTGGGATTCATTAATAGCGGCACAGTGCAAAAACAGAGAGATTATGTTGAACCTTTAGAAACCACTGGTTAGAACATAATACTGCACTTTAGGAAGGACGTGAAGGTCCAACAGAAAATGCTGTAAAATATTAAGAAGTGGTTCCAAGACTAGATTGGAGAAGCTTGGCTGCTATCCCTGGAGAAAGGAAGATTGAGAAGAGTTTTAATAGAGGTGTACATGATCATTAAGGATTTACTTGGGTAAATAGAGTCAAGTTCCCATTAGCATATGATTCAAGAACCAAGGGACATAGATTTGAAGTGATCATCAAAAAGAGATCATGAACTGGAACTCACAAACAATCAGGGCTTCCTAAAAGGAACTAGACAGGGAGCTGAAGAAGAAAAATAGCAGTGCTATGGGGAAAGAGCCATGGAAAGGGATCAGCTGGAGCTGGCCCCTTCAATGGCCTGAGTAGCCATTGTCTGTCATAATGATTCTCTGATAATCCCAAAGGATTTCACTCCATTCTCGATATTCAGCTACCCATCAGTAACGGAACAAACTCTGACAGCAATACCTTGTTATTGACGATTTCACCAGGAGTGGGCCAGTTAGTGGTGTCACCAAAATCGCTGACCTGCAACAGACAACAATTCATATCAGCTTTTGCAAAAGAAGAGAAAAGGTTAGTTTCTGCAATGAACAAAACCAGCCCATAATTCTGCTGCAGTAACAAGACAATCACACTCCATGACAGTACCTTCTTGAAGAAATAACAATCTTGTTTGGATCCAGGCAGGCATCAGGGCACCAACAGTTAACCTGAACTGAAGAGACTGAACCTTCACTGGATTTATTGTGACATAAAGCCCAATGTCTCCTGGTTAGCAATAACAGCCTACATGAACAAAGCAGCTTATATCAGCAGAAAGGGGTATCAGACAATACTTCATACTGAAACTCTGAAATGTTTTACAGAATCAGTTTACAGCACAGGAGCTGAAATGGTATCTCTTGAATCTAACACCAGACCAGGTAGGACCAAGATCAGCACCAGTGTCAGTGCCCCTTGCAGCCTCTTCCCTGTGCACAAGCAGTTTCCACTCTCCAGCCCTTGAGTAGAAATGTCCCATCTGACCATCATCACCCCCCAGATATGGAGAGGCTCCCACCCAGACCTAGCAAGAAGATGGACAAGGGACGTTCTCCTCCGTTCAGGCTATTTTTAGATTAACTGTTAATTTGCTATTTCTGGGATCTGACTCTGCCACGTGGACTGCTGCATTTCCCACATTATAACACAAGAAGTTCCTCAGTGACTGGCTTTCAATGTCGAGGTAGTGGTGGTGGTGAGTTATTCTGACTGGAGGCCTGTGACCAGTGGTGTTCTGCAAGGATCAGTGCTGAGACCACTGCTGTTTGTGACACATATAAATGATTTGGATAAAAATGTAGGTGGGCTGATTAGTAAGTTCAGCAGGATATTGATTAGTTGGAAACGTAGGCAGAAAAACGTCAGATAGAAGTTTAATCCGGACAAGCGTGAGGTGTGGCACTTTAGGAGGACACATGTAAGAGGAAAGTACACGGCAAATGCAAGGACCCTGAGGTGCATTAAGACCAAAGGGGACATCTTTGTGTGGAGCCACAGGAGATGGATGTGGTCCTCAATGAAGATTTCTCCTCTGTTTTTACCGCAGAGAAAGATATGAAGACCAGAACTTAAGATGGTTAATGGGGATGTCATGTGCATAGTCCAGACTATAGCAGAAGAGGTGATGGATGCCTTAAAACATATAAAGGTAAATCTCCAGGGCCTGACCAGGTATATCCAAGAACACCAGTGGGGAGCTAGAGAAGAAATTGCACGAGCCCTGGCAGAGATGTATGCATCATCGTTAGCGACTGGAGGATGGCTAATGCTGAGCCTTTACTTAAGAAGGGCTGCAAAGTAAAACCTGGGAACTATAGACCAGTAAGCCTGTGGTTGGTAAGTTACTAGAGAGGATTCTGAAATACAAGACGTACATGCGTTTGGAAAGACAGGGGTTGATTAGGGATAGTCAGGCATGGCTTTGTGTGTGGGAGATCATGTCTCATAAATTTGATTGAATTTTTTGAAGAAGTAACCAAGAAGGTTGATGAAGGCAGGGTGGTAGAGGTAGTCTATATGGACTTCAGTCAGGCCTTTTGATAAGGTTCTGCATGGTAGGTTGATATGGAAAGTGAGATTGCTAATTGGATACACAATTGGCTTGATGGTAGGAAGCAGGGGGTGATGACGGAAGGTTGCTTTTAGGACTGGAGGCCCGTGACTACTGGTGTTCCCCAGCACTTGGTGCTAGGCCCATTGCTGTTTGTTATCTGTATCAATGACAGATAAGAACATACAAGCATGGTTAGAAAGTCTGCAGATGTTGCAGTGTGAGGTGTTGCATTTTGGGAAGTCAAATGAGCGTGGGACTTTCACACTGAATGGTAGGGCCCTGGGGAGTGTTGTAGAACAGAGATACCTCACAGTACAAGTATATGGTTCCCTGAAAGTGGTGTCACAGGTAAACAGGGTGGTGAAGGCGGCTTTGGGCACCAAGTATAGGAGTTGGGATGTTATATTGCAGTTGTACATTTGAGGCCACATTTGGAATATTTGTCACATTTGATTTTAAAAAAGCTTTTTATTTATACAGCATGGTAACAGCCCTTCCGGCCCAATGAGTCCACACCGCCCAATTACACCCATATTAACCTACCAATCCGTATGTTTTTTGAAATATGGGAGGAAACCAGAGCACCCAGAGGAAACCCACGCAGACACACGGGGAGAACGTACAAACTCCTTACAGACAGCGGTGGGAATTGAACCCTGATCACTGGTGCTGTAATAGCGCTGCGCTAACCGTTACGTTACTGTGCCACCCTTGAACCCTGCTATAGGAAAGATGGTATTAAGCTGGAGTGAGTGCAGAAGAGACTTACATGATGTTAACAGGACTTGAGGGACTGAGTTAATGGAGGGAGGTTGAGCAGGGTGGGACTTTATTCATTGAAGGGTGATCTTGTTGAGGTGTATAAAATCATGAAGTGCATAGGCGATAAGGTGAATGCACTTGGTCCAGGGTAGGGGAAGCAAGAACTAGAGGACATAGCTTTAGGGTGAGAGGGGGGAGATTTAATAGGAACCTGAGGGGCAACTTTTTCAGCCAGAGAGTGGTCAGTATATGGAATGAGCTGCTAGAGGAAGCAATTGAAGCAGGTACATTAACAAGATTTAAAACATACTTGGACAGGTACATGGACAGAAAAGGTTTAGAGGGATATGGGCCAAATATGGGCAAATGGGACTAGTTTAGGTGAAATCTTGGTCGGCATGGACAGATGGGCCAAAGAGCCTGTTTTGTGCTCTATGACTCTTATTACTGGAGGACATAGCTTTAAGGAGAGGGGAAGAAAATTGAAAGCAGAGTTATAAGGGAAGATTTTTTTTCACACACACACACACACACACACACACACACACACACACACACACACACACACACACACACACACACACACACACACACACAGTAGTGCGTGCCTGGAATGTGCTACCAGGAGAGGTGGTGGAAGCAGATACAATAGCAACGTTTAAAAGGCATTTGGACAGACCCATGAACAGGCAGGGAATGGAAGTATATGAACCATGCACAGGCACGTCTTTTAAACTTCCTCTTAGTGCTGACATCTTGGGCCGAAATGTCTGTTGTGTACTGTTCTATGACAGAAATCCGTCTCCACTGTCAACATCAAGAGGCATCTACGTCCCCCTCACACAGAAAGAAGACCAATCCCTTTTAACCACCCCTGTCAGATGGCCCTTCCCCCTAGAGGAGCCCCCAGCAGAGGGCAATCACCCTTTCACCCCTGTCAGAGTCCATTCTCCAGCCTCTGCCCTATCAAAGGACCAATTCTGCACCCTCTACCCTGTAGTTCAGCTCTGCTCCCCATCCCCCACTCATGCTCCTTTGCCACTAGCCTTTAACCTGACCCTCCCCCCCACCCCACCTATTTCTGCTACAAGACCCTCACAATCTAATCCTAGGCTTTTGTGCTCAAAAGAGTAACCTGAGTTAACTTTGAGTTGGCTGAAAGTTGCTCTTGAAAGGTTAAAGTTACTGTGATAAACAGTAACACAAATCGTTAACTTGCTGAGGGAGTATGGTGTAAAACCCAGCAGTGCCTGTTCAACTCATATCGTGGTGAAAAGTCAACAATTCATGTTGGTCGCCTGCAAATCCACCAGTGAGGGGCTCTGCGGCAGGAGCTAAAGCTCTCTAGAAGATATAACGGACTGTTTCCAGAAGTTCCTCCCCCACAACTCTGAAACACGAGTGTGAAGGTGAATATCAAAGGTCCCAATAATGAGCACCCCAAGCACCCCACCTCACAGCCCATCCCAAGCAAACCAAGCACCCCACCTCAAAAGCCCTGCCTAATGAGCCAAGCACCCCACCTCAACAGCTCATCCTAAGCAAACCAAGCACCCTACCTCAACAGCTCACCCTAAGCAAACCAAGCACCCTACCTCAACAGCCCACCCTAAGCAAACCAAGCACCCCACCTCAACAGCCCAGCCTAATGAGTCAAGCACCCCACCTCAACAGCCCACCCTAGTGACCCAAACACAACAGCTCACCCTAGTGACCCAATCACAACAGCCCACCCTAATGAGCCATGCACCCCACCCTATGCGACCTGCATTTGAGTAGGCTGCACTCCCTGCAACATGCAGACAGTAAACCTGCAACAGGATGTCTGCCCAATACATCTGGTAATTTGAAAGCTACGGGACTAATTTTAGCTCCACAGGAATTTAGTGATGATAGGTTCGTGAAGCAGAAGATAGTAAATGACACACTCAGTAAATAATCAGAATGGTTTGTTAAAGCAGCGCGGTATATACTTAGCTTTCCCAAAGGAGAGCCGTGGGACTGTAGCCTGAGTTCATTACACCTGTAACCTCGGTAATTCCAAACACTGGCATCAGCAGTAGAGAAATAAAACCATTAGTTTTTGGAAGTACAACCATTAAGTACTTCTGGACAACCTTCCCAAAAACCTATGTTCACATTCTGTGGTTAAAATGCATAAATTCCTTGCCTTGACACTCAGATGTGGTCAGCGACAACATCACGGCACCAGACGGCTCTGCACTGTACATCGCACAGCCAATTCTTCAGCCAAGTTCCCTCTGTGCATAAAGGAATTTAAGAGCTTAAGTAGCTGCCTTCCAGTTTTCTAAACAACCCACTTTAATTTGCCCAGACTGACTGCCAAGGAAAGTAGGCGACTGGTCAGGTGGCAGAGTGGTTTACTGTATCAGCAAATGCCCACGTGTATTTACTAGAGAAACACCCACCCTTCATGCTACATGAACATGTTGAAGCCTAAACTCCACAGAGAGCTCAGGAGTCCGTGGATGGGTGGATTCTTCTTGCTCAACAGTGATGTGCTTTTAAACAATGCTTCTAGCATGCAGATCAGTAGCACTGCTTTACAAAAGCAAGTTGCCCAACAGAGACTTGGAACACCTGGCTAGCAGAAAGAATGATGAGTGAAGTATTAAGAGAAAAACATGGGCTGTAGGAAGCAAGGCAGGGGAGGTGTTTCCATGAAGAAAAGTTTAGTTGGCAGAATGGTGCAGAAGTGGTGACGCAAAGAAATATAACATTAATAAGAATTCAATAAGATCACCTCTTACTCTTCTATATCCCGATGAGTATTGGCCCAAACTGCATAATTCAACACCTTCATTCCAGGAATCAACCTAGTGAACCTTTGCTGCACTGTCTCGAATGCTAGCATATCCCACCCTGTAAAGTTGGATCAAAACTTTCCTAATTTTATACTCACTACCCCTTGCAATAAAGGCCAATTTTCCATTTGCGTTCGTAATTACTCACTGTACCCATGTGCTAGCTTAGTGTTTCTTATGGTGCCCCAGATTCTTCAATTCACGCCTTTTAAAGAACAATTTGCTTTTCATTTTCCCCTGCAGAATGGGTAACATCACACCTTCCCAGATTATACTCCACCTGTCACTTCTTGCCCTCTCACTTTCACTACATTTATCTTTTTGCATGTTCTTTGTGTCCTCTCAACATATCAGCCCATCTATTTTTATATCATCAGCAAGTCTGGCTACAGCATACTTGGTCCCTTCGTCTTGCAAGGTAACCCTGGAAGAGGCTACAGACATTGGATGGAGCCAGACTCAGAGATTAAGGATGAGGAATTTAACTTTGATATTGAAATAAAGCAAGCTGCAGGCATGGACAAAATAGTAACAGGTGAATCCCATGTGGTTCCTTAGGTTTGCTCTGCCTTTCTATAGATTGTGGCTGATCCTCTTCCTCACCTGCACCTCATCCTTGGGTTTTAAAAATTGTCCAGAAATCTACCAACTTCAATAGAATGTAATCAGATGGAGCACCCTCAGCACTTTGAGGTACAGAATTCCAAGTAAATGCTTCTTTAGAGATGAAAACTGTATACATTAGTCAAGCTATGACCTCACCACAAGCTCCATATAATTGCAGAAAGTATTCTTTGTACTCTAAGCCTCTTGCAAAGGCCAACATATTATTGCCTTCTGCATGCTGACTTTGTATCTCAAAACGAGCACATCAAGATCCTGCTTTATAACATTTACTAGTTTCTTAACCTTTAAAATTATCTTATCTTATTCTGGTTTTCCATTCTTCCTACTGAAGTGAATGATATCAATTTTACCACATAATATTCCATCTGCTACATCCTTGCCCAGTTAAGGGGGCAGGAGAGCCTGGAGAGGCTGGGTCTGTTTCCCCTCGGGTACAGCCCTCCCCACCATCGAGGACATCTATAAGAGTTGTCCTTCTCAGGAAGGCAAATGTCCATCATCAGGGACCCCCAAAATCCAGGCCACGCCCTCTTCTCGATGCTGCCATCAGGCAGGAGGTACATGAGCCTGAAGACCCACACCTCAAGGTTCAACAACAGCTTCTTCCCCACTGCCACCAGGTTCTTGAACTGATCTGAAAAACCTTAATTCTACCTCGGAGTACATTCCCCTCAACTCACACTAATGTTGTTATCTTTATTTTTGTTTATTATGTTGCGCAAGTTATGTTACACTGATGGAATTTATGTTTGTCATGTTTGTAATATACCATGCTGCTACAAAAATACCCCTCCACCACTACCCTCTCTGTCTTCTAGTGCTAAGCCAATAAGTAACCGTGAAACCCATGTGCCTTTCTCTTTGAATCAGCCTACCTTGAGGCACCTTGTCGACTGCTTACCTGAAGTCCATGTAGACAACATCCACTGCCCTACCTCGTCTATCATTTTCTCACCTCCTCAAAAAACTCATTCAAGTTCAGAAGACGTGAGCTTCCATGTGCAAAGCCACTTTGACTATCCCTAACAAGTCCATGCATTTTCAAATCTGATTAAATTCCACTAATAACCTTCCCCAACAGCTTCCCTACCTCGGATGTAAGGCTCACCATCATCCATGTCCCTCTTCTTGGCGAATACCAATGCAAAGTACTCATTTGGGAGCTCGCCCATTTCCTCTGACTCCACGCATAAATTCTCTTTCTCCATGAGTAGACCTACTCTTTCCCTAACTATCCTGTTGCTCCTAATATAGGTACAAAATGCCTTGGCATTTTCCTTATTTCTACTTGCCAAAGACATTTCATGGCCCCTTTTAGCCCCCAAGTTCTTTCCCGCTTTCTTTATATTCTTAAAGGGTTTTGACTGTTTTCAGCTTCCTAACCTTATGAGTGCTATCTTTAGAATGATTCAGATTAGTTTATTATCATATACACCTGGGGGCAATGAAATTCCTTGCTTGCATGAAGCTCAGAGTAAACGATACAGGGTAATAATAAAACAACAATAAATACAGCGATGAGAACAAAACAACAGAATGGTGTACTGTCTGTCATGCAATCTGAAATAGTGCAAAACTAAATGCTAAAGCAACAATAATGGAATAACCAAGAGAAATAGAATTAAAAGTCCGAGAACTTGGCAGCACCACTGGGAAGGAGATGTGAAAGAGGTGATTGGTTCAGAAGTCACACAACAGAGGGGAAGAAGCTGCTCAAGTCAGGTCATCTCGTCTTTCAAGCTCCTGTATCTTCTCCCAGAAGGTAGAAGAGAGAAAAGGGAATGACCAGGGTGGCAGGTACCCTTGACGGTACTGTTCACATTCCTGAAGCAATGCACCATGAAGATGAACTGGATGGAAGGAAGTGATGAGCATGTGATGGACTGGGCTGTGTTTACCACTCTCCTCAGGTTCCGTCAGTCCAGAGCAGAGCAGTTGCCATACCAGGCTGAGATGCAACCCGTCAGGATATTTTCTAGAGTGCATCTGCAGAAATTAAAGAGAATCCTCATGGATTGATTCCTGGGATGGTGGATTGGTTCTATGACATTTGAAGTGGATTAGGCCTGTACTAGAAGTTTAAGAGGTGATCTCAATAAAACATACAAGATTCTTATGACCCCTAGTAGGGATGATATTTCCCCCTGACTGAGGTGTCCAGAACCAGGATCACCATCCCACACTAAGAGGCATGACATTCAGGACTGAGATGAGAAAAAATATTTATCACTTAAGGGTCGTGAATCTTTGGAATTCTCCATCTAATGGTGCGAATGCAGGGTCAGGTGGCTGGGAATAGTCAAGTCATGGATTTTTAGATATTAAGGAAATCATGGAGAAAAGTAGTGCCAAGGTAAAAGATAGACCAGGATCTTACTGAATGGTGGACAAGGCAAGAGGGAATGAATGGCCTGCTTCTGTTCTTATAGCAATAGAGTACAGGAAGATGTATAGGATGGGAAAATAGGCAAACAAGTGGCAAGTATTTTTTTTACACAGGCGAGCACTAAGTACACTCTGGCAGAAAGAATGAGAGACATTCCTAAGTCACACCTAAGGTACAGGTGGTCACAACTCAGATACAGGTTGCAGTCCGTTGGTGACCACCAGGAGAGGTAAGGGGAAAAGACAGACAGTGCAGGGTCCCCTTGTGGCCATTGCCCTTGGCCACAAGTATAGCACTTTGGATACTGCTTTGGTGGGGGGAGGGGTGGGGTGCATGGGGGTGTTGATCTTTCTGGGCACAGCAGCAGTAGCCAGAGTATCCAGGACAGTGGCAATGAAACTGGCTCTGAGGCCCAGCAGGTAAGGGAGAAGTCAGGCAGGGCAGTAGTGATAGGACACTTGACAGGGGGAACAGACACAAGATTCCGTGGCTGCAAAAGAGACCCCAGGTTGGTGTGCTGCCTCCTGGGTGCCGGGGTCAAAGATGTCTTTGTGCGTGGGAAGTTGTGCCTGACAAATCACTTGGAGTTCTTCGAGGAGTAATCAAGAGGGTAGGGCAAATGGATGTTGTCTACGTGGACTTAAGCAAGGCCTTTGACAAGGTCCTTCATGGCAGGCTAGTCTGGAAGGTTCGATCGCATGGGATCCAAGGGGAAATAGCGGATTGGATTCATAATTGGCTCAGTAGTAGGAAGCAGAGGGTGACGGTTGAGGGATGTTTCCAGGACTCGAGGCCTATGTCTAGTGGTGTGCCACAGGGAGCAGGGCTGGGACCATTGTTGTTTGAAATTTATATAAACGATTTAGATATGAATGTACACATGGTTAGTAAGTTTGTGGATGATACTAGAACAGGTGGTGTTGTAGACAGTGTAGAAGGTTATGAAAAATTACAGGGGGATCTTGATCGTTGGGTATGTGGGCTGAGGATTGGCAAATGGCTTTCAATCCAGTTAAATATGAGGTACTGAATGTTGGGAGATCAAACCAGGGTAGGACTTATACAGTGAATGGAAGAGCCCTGGGCAGTGCTATGGAACAGAGGGACCTAGGAGTACAAGTGCATAGTTTGCTAAAAACAGTGTCACAGGTAGACAGGGAGATGAAGAAGGCATTTGGCACGCTGGCCTTCATCAGTCATGGCATTGAATATAGGAGTTGGGAAGTTATATAAGACATTTGAGACCACACTTGTGAGTATTGTGTACAGTTTTGGTCACCCTGTTATAGGAAAGATGTTATTAAACTAGAAAGAGTGCATCAATAGGATAGATAGTCAGACTCTTTTTCCCAGGGTAGGAGAGTATAGAACTTGTAGGGGCATTTTGAAATGAGAGAAGAGAAATTTAAAAGAGATCACACTGAGGCTGGTGGTTATCTAGAACAACCTGCCAGAGAAGAGAGTAGTAGAGGCAGACACAATTATCATGGTTAAATGGCATTTGGATAGGTACCTAGATAGAAAAGGCATAAAGGGATACAGGCCTAAAGCAGTTAAACAGGATGAGCGTAAATAGGCATGACAGTCGGCACAGACGGAGTGGGCTGAAAGAGCCTGTTTCTGTGTTGTACAATTTTATGATTTCTGAGCAATGTGGGAGCTGTACACCTGAACCTGTAGAAGACCAACACTCTTACAGAGAGGTTTTCAATGGACTTAAGCTGATTTAGCAAGGGAATGGGACAAAGTAGATGCACATTTTGTGGGGAAATATCCGCCCAGTATGCAGAGTAGAGGGGCATGAAAAGGCACATGGGAGGAGTGGAAGGTTTAACTGCATCTATTTTAATGCAAGGAGTCTGACTAGTAAGGCAGATGAACAGTGTTGATCAGCACCTGAAAATTTACGAATACGTTGTTATCACAACATGAGTAAGAGAATGACAACTCAGCATTCCAGGATACAGAATCTTCAGGCAGATTACATCAGAGAGTTGCTGCCTATCTACACTAATTCAATTTACCTGAATTAGGGATGTTTTCCTCTGCTTCTATCATATCCAAGTATCTGTCCAAATGCCTTTTAAACCTTGTTATTGTAATAGTCATAGAGTTATACAGCATGGAAACATGCCTTTTGGCCTAACTCATCCATGCCAACCAAGGTGTCTTCCTGAGCTAGTCCCATTCCCCTGCATTTGCCTCATATCACTCTGAACCTTTCCTATCCATAAATCGATTAACCAAATATCTTTTAAACGTTGTAACTGTACCCACCTCTACCACTTCCTCTGGCAACTCTTTCCATAACCCACCAGCTTGTGTGGAAAAACTTGTCCCTCAGGTCTCCTTTTCCCTCTCACCTTAAACCTGTACTTTCAAATTGTAGACTCCCATCCCGAGAAAAAGACCGTGATTACCCATCCTATCTATGCCACTCATGATTTTATAAAGTCACCCCTCAGCCTCCTACGTTCTACAGTGAGGATAAACCTAGCTAATCCAATCTCTCCTTTAACTACAGCCCTCCATTTCAGGCAACATCTTGGTGAATCTCTCCTGCATTCTTTCTAATGCTAACACCTCCTTCCTCTAGCGTGAAGACCAGAATTGTACACAAAACTCCGTATGGCCTGACCAATGTTTTGTACAGCGGCAAATGACTTCACAAATGCTATACTCAATACATTAGCCTATAAAGGCAAACATGTCGAATGCCTTCTTCACTACTCTATCCACCTGTGTCGCCATTTGCACCCCGTTCCCTCTATACGTTAACACTCTTGCCATTTATTGTATTTGTCCCGTTAAGATCACAAGATAAGGGAGCAGAAGCAGGCCATTCGGCCCATCGAGTCTGCTCCAAGGAAAGGGAAATAGAAATGAGAAATGGGGAATGGGGGAAGAAGAAGAAAAAAAAACTATTCTAATCCCAATTACCGGCCTTATCCCCATATCCCTTGATATCCTGACTATTTAGATATCTATCTATCTCCTCCTTGAACGCCCCCACTGATCTGGATTCCACTGCTGTACGTGGCAAGGAGTTCCACAAATTCACCACCCTCTGGCTAAAGAAATTTTTCCTCATCTCTGTTTTGAAACTGTACCCTCTAATTCTAAGATTCTGCCCTCTGGTCCTGGACTCACCCACCAAGGGAAACAACCTAGCCACATTTACTCTGTCCTTTCCTATCAATATTTTAAATGTCGCTATGAGGTCCCCTCTCATTCTTCTGTACTCCAGCGAGTACAGTCCAAGAGCCGACAAACGCTCCTCATACGTAAGCCCTTTCATTCCTGGAATCATCCTCGTAAATCTCCTCTGAACCCTCTCCAACGTCAACACATCCTTCCTAAGATGTGGAGCCCAAAACTGTGCACAATATTCCAAATGAGGCCTCACTAGTGCCCCGTAGAGCCTCATCAACACTTCCTTACTTTTATACACTATACCTCTCGAAATGAATGCCAACATAGCATTTGCTTTCTTTACCACCGATCCAACCTGGTGATTAACCTTTAAGGTATCCTGCACGAGTACCCCCAAGTCCCTTTGTACTTCCGTGCTTTGGATTTTCTCTCCTCCTAGATAATAATCTGCCCACTTATTTCTGCTTCCAAAGTGTACAACTGCACATTTCCCTACATTGAATCTCATCTGCCATTTCCTTGCCCATTCTCCTAAACTGTCTAGGTCCCTCTGCAACCTTCCTATCTCTTCAATACTCCCTACTCCTCCCCCTATCTTGGTGTCATCCGCAAACTTAGCCACGAAACCATTTATTCCATCATCCAAATCGTTAATGTACAAAGTAAAAAGGAGCGGTCCCAACACCGACCCCTGCGGCACACCACTAGTAACCGGTAACCAACCAGAACGAGATCCTTTTATTTCCACACTTTGCTTCCTGTCAACCAGACAATGCTCCACCCATTCTGTTATCCTACCCGTAATTCCATGACCTCTCATCTTATTAATCAGTCTCTTGTGAGGCACCTTATCAAAGGCCTTTTGAAAGTCTAAATACACAACATCTACCGCCTCTCCCTTATCCACTTTACCTGTGATTTCTTCAAAAAACTCCAATAGGTTGGTCAGGCAGGATCTTCACAAAACCATGTTGGCTAGGACCTATCTTGCCTTGCGCCTCTAGGTATTCCATAACCCCGTCTTTGAGGATAGATTCCAATAACTTTCCCACCACTGACGTCAGACTAATAGGTCTGTAATTTCCTTTATGCTGCCTCCCACCTTTCTTATACAACGGAACCACATTTGCGACCCTCCAGTCCTCCGGAACCACGCCGGAATCTATCGATTTCTGGAAAATTATCGCCAATGCCTCCGCTATCTCTAAAGCCACCTCCTTCAGAACCCGGGGATGCACCTCATCCGGTCCGGGAGACTTATCAGTCTTTAGCCCATTTAGTTTTCCCAGCACCTTCTCCCTAGTAATCTTAACTGAACTCAATTCCATTTTGTGAGACTCCTGACTAACCGGCACATTGCTGATGTCCTCCACGGTGAAGACCGATGCAAAATATTCATTCAATTCCTCTGCCATCTCTCTATCATCCATTATAATAGCTCCCGCACCGTTATCAATTGGTCCTATATCAACCTGTGTCTCTCATTTACACCTTATGTATTTAAAAAACCTCTTAGTATCCTTTCGAATGTTATCCGCCAACTTCCTTTCATAATTCATCTTTTCTTTCCTAATGACCTTCTTAGTTTCTCTCTGCAGGTTTTTAAAAGCTTCCCAGTCTTCTGTTTTCCCCACTAATTTTGCTTCTTTGTACGCCGCCCCTTTTGCTTTTATTTTAGCCTTCACCTCTCTCGTTATCCACATTTGTGCCTTTTTTCCATTAAAAACCTTTTTTCTTGGAATATATCTATCCTGCAATTTCCTTATTTCCTGTAGAAATTCCTTCCATTTCTCCTCTGCCGTCGCTCCAGCCAGCTTACTCTTCCAATCAATTAGGGCCAACTCCTCTCTCATACCATTGTAATTTCCTTTGTTCCACTGAAATATCGATACACCAGTTATCAGTTTCTCCTTCAGCAACGATCCCTGCACTACAACACTGATTCAGACTTCCAGTCAGAGAAACACTCCTTGGCCACTACCCTCTGCCTCCCATCACCAAGCCAATTCTGGATCCAGTTTGTCAAAATACCTTGGATCCCTTGTACCCTAACCTTCAGGACCAGGATACCATGCTAGACTTTGTCAAAAGAGGAGGTGGTATTGTAATATTGAGTTAGGGAGCCCATTACTGTAGTAATGAAGGAGATATCCACGAAAGCTCTTCAAATGAGACATATGGATAGAGTTTTCTTTGGAGTGGAGAAGGTCAAGGAGGGACGATGGAGTAATACAAAGTTATGAGGGGCATAGATAGGGTAGATAGAGAGTAGGAATAAAGAGGTCATTTTGACCTGGGGGTCTCACTGGGACTCCACTATTCATAATCTCTATCAATGATTTGGTTGAGAGGAACAAATGGAATGTATCCTAGTGTGCTGATGACAGAATGCTGGGTTACATTGTGTGTTGTGAGGTATGTCAGAATCAGAAATAATTGTCACTGACATATGTTGTGAAATTTGTTGTTTTGTGGTAGCAGTACAGTGCAAGACAAAGACATAAAAATTACTATAAGTTACAAAAATAAATAAATAGATAAATAAATGTGCAGAGAAGCATTAGGGAAACAGCGAAAGGTTAAATAAATGGTTGAGGATAAGGCAGATGGAAAGTGCAATAATTTATAGTTATCCATTTTAATATTTTTTTAAATAGTAAGAGGCATTGTTACTCATAGGGACCTGGGTGTCTTTGCAAATGAGTCATTCAAAATTAATACGCAGTACAGCAAGCAATTTGGAAGGCATGCTATCAAGAAAAGTACTAGTACGGTAAAGGCTACAGATTCAGCCAACAATCCAGCTGCAATATTAAGACCGTTGCTCCAGAATGAGCGGACCTCTGGCCAACTTGTTCCAGTCATTATAACACTGGCATCTGTCTGACAATGTGTAAACTTGCCCAGGTAGGTCCTGTTTACAAAATGCAGGACAAACCCGATCCAGCTAATCTCCACACAATCAGTCTGCTCTCAATCATCACAGTGATGGAAGGTGTTCGCAATAGTATCTTTAACCGGCATTTACTCATCAATAACTTCACCAATGCCCAGTTTGCCTCCAGGCCTCATCACAGCCTTGGACCAAACATGGACTAAACAGCTGAATTTCAAAGGGGAGCAGAGTGGCATCAAGGCTACATTAGGCCAAATGTGGCATTAAACTGGAGTCACTGGGCATTGAGGGGGAAAACAACTCCAATGGGTGAAGCTGTAACTCAAACAAAGGAAGATGTGTTTGTACTAATGGGAGATCAATCATCCTAGCTCCAAGCCATCTCTGGAGGAATTCCTCCAGGCAGTGCCCTAGCCCATTCCACCTTCAGTTGCTTCAGCAATGACTTTCCTTCTATCATAATATCAGAAGTGGGGATGTTTGCTGGTGACTGCAGCACCCATACCTGTATGCAGCTAGACCTAAACAACATTCATGCCACTAAAGTACCAGACAATGACCATCTAACAAGAGAGTCTAACCATCAGCCTGGACATTCAATGGCATTGCCACTGCTGGGTTCCTCACCATCAATGCCAAAGGGGTTAAGCACTGAGCAGAAACTCAACTGGACCAGCCTCATAAATATCATGTCAGGGAGTCATACAGCATGGAAACAGGCCCTTCGGTCCAACTGGTCCATGTCGACTGTGTTGCCCAGAGAACTAGTCCTACCTGCCCATTTGATCCATAGCCCTCTCTTATCCTTGTACTTATTTAGGTGACTTTTAAATGTTGCTAATGTGCCCACCTCAACCTCTATTTCTGGCAGCTCATTCCAAATACGCATCACCCTTCGCGTGAAGAAGCTGCCCCAATGTCCCTTTTAAATCTCTAGCCTCTGGTCTTAAACCTATGCCCTCTTGATTTTAGCAGCCCCCACCACCTTCCTCCCACTGTCCTTCCTCCACCTCTCCCCCCCACGCCCCCCCCCCCCCACCCCACCAGAAACAGACTATGTGCTTGCCCCTGTCTATGCCCCTCATCTTATATAGCTCTTCCAGGTCACCCATCAATCTCCTACGTTCCAGGAAATAAAGTCCTAGTCTACACTCTCAAGTCCAGGCAACATCCTGTTAAATCTTTTCTGCACTCTTTCCAGTTTAATAACATTTTCCCTATAACAGGGTAACTGAAACTATACACAAGTAACTGTACAAAACTGTACATCAAAACTGTACACAATGCCTTAAACGTATGAAGGTAGATAAATCTCCATGGCCTAATGAGGTACGTCCAAGAACACCATGGGAAGCTAGAGAAGAAATTGTGGGAGCCCTGGCTGAGATATATGCAACCGGTGAAGTGCCAGAGATTAGAAGATGGCTAATGTTGTGCCTTTATTTAAGAAGGGCTGCAAAGACAAACCTGGGAACTATAGACCAGTAAGCCTAACATCTGTGGTAGGTAAGTTACTAGAGGGGATTCTGAGGGATAAAATAAACATGCATTTGATTGAGCTTTTTGAAGAAGTAACCAAGAAGGTCGATAGGGCAGGGTGGCAGACATGGTCTATATGAACTTCAGTAAGGCCTTCGATAATGTTCCACATGAGAGGCTACTCTGGTAAACTGGATTGCATGGGATCCAGGGAGAGCTGACTAACTGGATGCAGAATTGGCTTGATGGTAGGAAGCAGAGGGTGATGGTGGATGGTTGTTTGTTGGACTAGAGGCCCATGACTAGTGGTGTTCCCCAGGGCTTGGTGCGAGGCCCATTGCTATCTGGAATCTATCTCAAGGATTTGAATGAGAATATATAAGGATTATTTAGTAAGTTTGCAGATGACATTAAAATAGGTGCTGTTGTTGACAGTGAAGACGGTTATCACGGTTTACAGAGGGACCTTGATCAGTTGAGTAAGTGGGTCAAGGAATGGCAAATGGAGTTTAATTCGGGTAAGTGGGAGGTGCTGTATTTTGGGAAGACAAATGAGGGTGGGACTTTCACACTGAACAATAGGGACACGGTGAGTGTTACAGAATAGAGAGACCGAGGAGTACCAGTACATGGTTCCCTGAAAGTGGCATCGCAGATAGAAAGGGTGGTGAAAAAAGCATTTGGCACGATGGCCTTCATCAGTCAGGGCACTATAGAAATTGGGATGTAATGCTGCAGTTGTCCAAGACTTTAGTGAGGTCACATTTGGAAAATTGTGTTCAGTTTTGGTCACCCTGTTATAGGAAAGATGCCATTAAACTGGAAATAGTGCAGAGGAGACTTACCATGATATTGCCGGGACTCAAGGAACTGAGTTATGGAGAGAGGCTGAGCAGGTTGGAACTTTTTTCATTGAATCGTAGGAGAATGAGGGGTGATCTTATAGACATGTATAAAATCATGAGGGGCATAGATAGGGTGAATGCACACAGTCTTTTTCCCAGGGTTGAGGAATCAAGAACTAGAGGGCATAGGTTCAAGGTGAGAGGGGAGAGATTTAATAAGAACCTGAGGGGCAACTTCTTCACCCAGAGGGTTGTCTGTATATGGAACGAGCTGTTAGAGGAAGTAGTTAACATTAACAACGTTTAAAAGGTATTTGGACACGTTTGCGACTAGGAAAGGTTTAGAGGGATATCAGCCAAACACTGGCAAATGGGACTAGCTTAGATGGGAATCTTGGACAGCATGGACCAGTTGGGCCAAAGGGTCTGTTTCCATGCTGTATGACTCTAAATCGATGAATCTGACGTTCTTGTGCTCAATATATGGAGAAAAGGGGGACAGAGAGAGGAAGAGTTAGTAGAGAGCATATTTTAGCAAAATAAAAATCAGAAACTTGAAAATATCAGAAGTGTTTGTGACAACTCATTGGATTTACCTTGGTTCCTTTCTTTGGTCTTGGGTTTCCTGCTTTGACAACTTTGGCCGGTGCTGGCATTTCTGTGGAGGAGGAAAGATGCACATCATCATCACTGTTTATTCAATCACACCCAGTCTGAATACTGACAGCTAATTGGTTGAGATCTGACCTTGATTGTTGACCCAGGACAGACAAGATTAATCAAGGACCAAATGGAGACTATGACCTCACACTGGACCCAACCACAGGCTGGGGGGGAAATCAGCATCTAATAATCCTCCATCTGCCCATCCTTCATAGCTCCCCACCCTTTCTAACCCCATTCCGTCCCTACCTCCATCTCTCCCAAAAATGCCACAATGATTCAGATTGAGGGTTTCTGAAAGGGGCTCTAAGCTGCGAGATCATAGAAGTCCTACGGCACAGAAAAGGACCCTGCCACCCACCCCCCATGAATCGAATTTCAAGTTTCCAGTTACGTTTCCTTGTTGCTATTACCAGGAGCTTTTTTTTGGCCATTTTGATGGAGGAAGGGGGCGCGGGGAAGGCAAGGGGGAGCGGGGAGGGCAAGAGGGAGGGAGCACATATGCCTAACCCTACTCCACTCACATAGTAGGGTTTTGCCGTGCTTTCAGGTTAGTTAGCAAGGCTTTATAAAGCAGATGCTCACCTCGATGCCAATCCCAGCCTCCTTCACATTCCCTCTCTGGGATGCAAAAGCTGAGGAAAGGCACGGGCATTGTCTACTTGGAGCTACGTGCCTCCCAGGGCCATATCACTTCAAGGAAAGGTCTCTGCGTTTTACCAGACCCTGGAAGCAGGACTCCAGCTGGCTGATGGCTCATATTTCAGGCACCTCTGCTCTCACTGATGGCACCTACTAAGCTCAGGATAGCCAATTCATAATTGGTCAGATGCACAATGACACAATAATCAGTGTCACAGCTGGAAATTAACTAATCAAAACTTGCAGACCTGACTGTGTCATGCAGTGCCTGTTTTATGTTTGGGACACAGTATGTAGGAGCTGGTGGATAGCAAGGCTGCCAAGCAAACACACCTGCAAGAGATATCTCCATCTCCCCAGCTCAGTCGTTGAGATGAAGCAATCACTGGGAACACTCTGATGCATGTGGAATGGCAATCAATTTCTAGAGAGTTTTTATACAGAATACAATCATATCCCTGAGGAAAGCACCAGGTTGAGGAAAAGGAGAATATGGCTGTTTGCCAGGTGGAAGGCAGTTAAAAGTGGTGGAAGGCAGTTAAAAGTGCTGAAAAGGAGACACGAGTCCTCTCCAACACTTATAGAACATAGAACAGTACAGCACAATACAGGCCCTTCAGCCCACAATGTTGTGCCGACCTTTAAACCTCGCCTGACTAACCCCTTCCTCCCACATATCCCTCTATTTTAAATTCCTCCATGTGCTTATCTAGTAATCTTTTGAATTTGACCAATGTACCTGCCTCCACCACCGCTCCAGGCAGCGCATTCCATGCCCCAACCACTCTCTGGGTAAAAAAAACCTTCCTCTGATATCTCCCTTGAACTTCCCACTCATTACTTTAAAGCCATGCCCTCTTGTATTGAGCATTGGTGCCCTCGGAAAGAGGCGCTGGCTGTCCACTCTTAGCTATTCCTCTTAATACTTTGTACACCTCTATCATGTCTCCTCTCATCCTCCTTCTCTCTAGAGAGTAAAGCCCTAGCTCCCTTAGTCTCTCCTCATAATGCATACTCTCTAAACCAGGCAGCATCCTGGTAAATCTCCTCTGAACCCTTTCCAACACTTCCACATCCTTCCTATAATGAGGCGACCAGAACTGGACACAGTACTCTAAGTGTGGTCTAACCAGAGTTTTGTAGAGCTGCATCATTACCTCGTGGCTCTTAAATTCGTTTCCTTGACTTATGAAAGCTAACTCCTCGTAAGCTTTCTTAACTACCCTATCCACCTGTGAGGCAACTTTCAGGGATCTGTGGATATGGACCCCCAGATTCCTCTGCTCCTCCACACTACCCAGAATCCTGCCATTAACTTTGTACTCTGCCTTGGAGTTTGTCCTTCCAAAGTGTACCACCTCACACTTCTCTGGATTGAACTCCATCTGCCATTTCTCAGCCCAGCTCCGCATCCTATCAATATCCCTCTGTAAGCTTTGACAGCCCTCCACACTATCCACAACACCACTGATCTTTGTGTCATCTGCAAACTTGCCAACCCACCCTTCTACCCCCTCATCCAAGTCATTAATAACAATCACGAAAAGCAGAGGTCCCAGAACCGATCCTTGTGGGACACTGCTAGTCACAGCCCTCCAATCTGAATGCACTCCCTCCACCACAACCCTCTGCTTTCTACAGGCAAGCCAATTCTGAATCCACATGGCCCAGCTTCTCTGAATCCACATGGCCAAGCTTCCCTGGATCCCTTGCCCTCTGACCTTCTGAAGAAGCCTAGCATGTGGAACCTTGCCAAATGCCTTACTAAAATCCATGTGGACCACATCTACTGCACTACCCTCATCATCTATCTGGACACCTCCTCAAAGGACACTATCAGGCTTGTGAGACATGATCTTCCCTTCACAAAGCCATGCTGGCTGTCCCTGATCAGCCCATGATTCTCTAAATGCACATATATCCTAAGAATTCTTTCCAACAGCTTGCCCACCACAGACGTAAGGCTCACTGCTCTATAATTCCCTGGACTATCCCTACTACCTTTTTTGAATAAGGGGACAACATTTGCCACCCTCCAGTCCTCTGGTAACATTCTCATGGACAACAAGGACTCAAAGATCCTAGCCAAAGGCTCAGAAATCTCCTCCCTCGCCTCGCGAAGCAGCCTGGGGAATATTCCGTCAGGCCCCGGGGACTTAACTGTCCTAATATTTTCTAACAGCTCCAACACATTCTCTTTCTTGATATCAACGTGCTCTGGAACATTAACCTTACCAACACTGTCCTCAGCGTCATTAAGACCCCTCTCCTTGGTGAATACTGAAGAGAACTATTCATTGAGAACCTCACCCACTTCCACAGCTTCCAGGCACATCTTCCCACCTTTGTCTCTAATCAGACCTACCTTTACTCTCGTCATCCTTCTGCTCTTCACATGTGAAAAATGCCTTGGGGTTTTCCTAAACCCTACTTGCCAAAGCCTTTTCATGTCCCCTTCTTGCTCTCCTCAGCCCCTTCTTAAGTTCCTTCCTTGCTACCCTATATTCCTCAAGAGACCTATCTGATCCTTGCTGCCTAAACCTTATGTATGCTGCCTTCTTCCTCCTAACTAGATGTTCCACCTCTCTTGTCAACCATGGTTCCTTCAACCTGCCATTCCTTCTCTGCCTCACTGGGACAAATTTATCCCTAACATCCTGCAAGAGCTCCCTGAACAACAACCACATCTCCATAGTACATTTCCCTTCAAAAATATCATCCCAATTTACACTCTCAAGTTCTAGCCTTATAGCCTCATAATTTGCCCTTCCCCAATTAAATATTTTCCTGTCCTCTTTGCTCCTATCCTTGTCCATGACAATGCTAAATTTTAGGGAGTGGTGGTAACTGTCCCCCAAATGCTCACCCACCGAGAGATCTGTCACCTGACCTGGTTCATTATCTAATACTAGATCTAATATGGCATTCTCTCCAGTCGAACTGTCAACATACTGTGACAGGAATCCGTCCTGGACACACTTAAACTCTGCCCCATCTAAACCTTTGGTACTAAGCAGGTGCCAATCAATATTTGGGAAGTTGAAGTCTCCCATGATAACAACTCTGTTATTTTTGCACCTTTCCAAAATCTGCCTCCCGATCTGATCCTCAGTCTCCTTGCTGCTACCGGGGGCCTACAGAATACTCCCAGTAGAGTAACTGCTCCTTTCTTGTTCCTAATTTCCACCCACACTGACTCAAGAGAGGATCCTGCTACATTATCCATCCTTTCTGTAATAGTATCCTTGACCAGTAATGCCACCCCCTCTTCCTCTTCTCCCCCCCTCCCTATCCCTTTTAAAACACTGAAATCCGGGAATATTCAGTATCCATTCCTGCCCTGGTGACAGCCAAGTCTCTGCAAGAGCCACAATATCATAGTTCAATGTATTTATCCAAGCATCACCCTTATTCCTGATGCTTCTTGCATTTAAGTAAATGCACTTTAGCCCATCCACCTTACTACTTTTATACCCTATACTCTGCTTCTCTTTCCTCAAAGCCTCTCTATATGTTAGATCTGGCTTTCCTCCAAGCAGTTCTTCCACTGACCTATCCCTCCGGGTCCCATCCCCCTTGCAAACTAGTTTAAACCCTCCCGAACCACACTAGCAAACCTGCCTGCAAGGATATTGGTCCCCCTCGATTCAGGTGTAACCCATCCAATCTATACAGGTCCCACCTTCCCCAGAAAAGATCCCAATGATCCAAAAATCTAAAACCTTGCCCCCTGTACCAACTCCTCAGCCACGCATTCATCTGCCATCTCCTCCTATTCCTACCTTCACTATCACGTGGCACTGGCAGCAATCCTGAGATTGCTACCCTTGAGGTCCTGTTCTTCAGTCTTCTGCCTACTCCCTAAACTCACTTATCAGGACCTCATCCCTCTTTCTACCTATGTCGTTGGTACCAACATGTACCACGACTTCTGGCTGCTTTCCCTCCCGCTCAAGAATGCTTATTCAGTTCATCCGCCATTTCTTTGTTCCCCATTACTATCTCTCCAGCGTCATTTTCCAGTGGTCCGATGTCCACTCTTGCCTCTCTTTTATTCTTTACATAACTGAAAAAAAACTTTTGGTATCCTCTTGTTTATTATGAGCTGGCTCACCTTCATATTTCATCTTTTCTCCCCTTATTGCTTTTTTAGTTGCCTTCTGTTGGTTTTTAAAAGCTTCCCGGTCCTTTAGGTTCCCGGTAGTTTTTGCAATATTGTAAGATAAGATATCTTTATTAGTCACATGTACATCGAAACACATAGTGAAATACATCTTTATGTAGAGTGTTCTGGGGGCAGCCCGCAAGTGTCACCACGCTTCTGGCGCCAACATAGCATGCCCACAACTTCCTAACCCATTCGTCTTTGGAATGTGGGAGGAAACTGGAGCGCCCGGAGGAAACCCACACAGACACAGGAAGAAGGCACAAACTCCTTACAGACAATGGCCAGAATTGAACCTGGGTCGCCAGCGCTGTAATAGCGTTACACTAACCAATACACTACTGTGCCCTCTCTTCTGCTTTTGTGCTGTCTTTGACTTCCCTTGTCAGCCATAGTTGCCTCATCCTCCCTTTAGAATGCTTCTTCTTCTTTGGTATGAACTGATCCTGCGTCTTCTGAATTACTCCCAGAAACTCCTGATATTGCTGCTCTACCATCATCCCTGCTATCGGCCCCTTCCAATCAACTTTGGCCAGCTCCTCTCTCATGCCTCTGTAGTTACCTTTACTCAACTGTAATACCGATCCATCTGATTTTAGCTTCTCTCTCTCTCAAACTGCAGGGTGAATTCTATCATATTCTGATCACTGCCTCCTAAGGGTTCCTTCACCTTCAGCTCCCTAATCAAATCTGGTTCATTGCACAACACCAAATCCAGAATTGCCTTTTCCCTAGTGGGCTCTACAAAGTCACAGGAATCCGTCCTGGACACACTTAAACTCTGCCCCTTCTAAACCTTTGGTACTAAGCAGGTGCCAATCAATATTTGGGAAGTTGAAGTCTCCCACGATAACAACCCTGTTATTATTGCACCTTTCCAAAATCTGCCTCCCAATCATTATCCTTGCTGCTACCAGGGGGCCTATTAGAAAACTCCCAGTAGAGTAACTGCTCCTTTCATGTTCCTAACTTCCACCCATACTGACTCTAGAGAGGATCCTGCTACATTATCCACCGTTTCTGCAGCTGTAATAGTATCCCTGACCAGTAATGCCACCCCTCCTCCTCTTCTTCCCCCCCCCCTCCCCTAATCCCTCACCTCACACTTCTCCGGATTGAACTCCATCTGCCACTTCTCAGCCCAGCTCTGCATCCTATCGATGTCCCTCTGCAATCTTCGACAGTCCTCTTGGTCACCTCTTCAAAAAAACTAACAGATTTATGAGACATGATTTCCCATGCACAAATCAGCGCTGACCATCCCAAATGAATCCTTGATTGCCTCTACTTGTCTATTCTCTGCCACTGTTAGTCTTTGCTCTCACCTGCAAACTTTTTTGTTCAATCTACTTTAGATCATTTAATCTGTTCAATTAAAATTCCTTGTTTAAGTTAACACAGCTATTTCAGGTTCAAGTTTCTCAGTCTCAAATTGAATGCCACATACAATCAAGCCAGGACCACTACTTAGGCGATCTTTTGCTCTGAGATCATTTATTAAACTGTTCTCATTACCATTACCAGATCCAAAATAGCCTGTTCCATAACATTTTGCTCTAGGAAATTATTGCACATGCACTCTATGAGTTCATTCTTGTGGCTACCATTTCAAATTTGATTAACCCAATCTACATGAATACTAAAGTCACCCAAGATTAATCTCTTCAGCCATGTGTTTAACACACTATCCTCCTGTTTCTGTACTCACTGACAGGTGGCTCTGGTAGCAAATTGGAGATTACTACTTTTAAGGCCCTGCTTTTTAATCTCATCAAGCTCTGTAATCTGCCTGCAGGACTCGTTCTTTCTCTGTATGTCATTGGTATTACAATCTCTGGCCATTTACCCTCTACCCTTTAGAATATTTTGCGGCCACTTCATAACATCCCTGATCCTGCCAGGAGGGAATCAATGTACCATCCTGGAACAGAACACAACATGCTGTTAATGCTCAGGAGGTCAAGAAGCTTCTATGGAAAAGTCATCAAGCTGCTATTCCCACCACAACTGCTGCTGGACCTGCTCAGCTTTCCTAGCATTTTTATTTCAGATTCCCAGTATCTGAAGTATTTTGTCTTTGTACATTTGTGCAGCCATGCTTGTCATGCCAGAAGCAAATACCTGTCCCCACTAACAAATGAATACTTTAACAATGTAAGCTCTTTTGTCCTTTTCCTGTTTTACTGAAGCAACCCTTTTCCTATTTCACTGAATTTCCACACATAAATTGAAGACTCTTGCACTCTGATAAAGTTTTACTCAGATGAAGATGCATTCATTTCATTAGCAAAATCATTTTCTTTTATGAACCTGTAAGGCACTGCCAAACTGCTCAAATACTAAATGAGCCACTGGTGTTTACTTCCTATTCATGTATCTAGTTATAGATGACTATCTAATTAAGTGGTTGTTTACTCTTTGGTTTCTGCTGTATAAGAATTTTCAAGTGAAAGTTAAATACAAGTTTATGTTAAACTCTGAATGCATTTGCCAAATGTAAATTTTAGAAAGATATCAGACTCTCACAATTTCCCTCACATTAAATTCCTGGCCTTTGCACTAAAAGAACTGTTACAGAAGAGATGGCAGCCCATTAAATCAGTGCCAGCTTCTGGGAGGCCAAAGCCATCTGAACCATTCCCATGCTCACTTCCAAAATCTCTGCAAATTCTCAGCCAAGCACCCATCATTTCTTTTGTGAAGGCATTGATTGATTCTATTTCCGTTAACCACACATGCCATGAATTCCAACTCATAACTACCCCGACTGGTACCGTTGGAAGAAGTTCTGCAGAACAACATGAATAACGTTTAGAGAGGTGCAGGTTAATCAAGGACAGTCAACATGGAGTTGTTACAGAAAGGTTGCATCTGACTAACTTAATCTTTTGAGGAGGAAACAAAGAGCTTCAACGAAGATAGAGCTTTTTTTCTAATTTATTCATTGCTTTGGAATCTGAGAATTGCCGGCAAGGCCAGCATTTATCGCTCATCATGCAGTAGCAGATTAGCGCAGAAGGTTGTCATAGGTTGCAACAGGATTTAGACAGGATGCAGAGCTGGGCAAAGAAGTGGCAGATGGAGTTCAATCCGAAGAAGTGTGAAGTGATACACTTCGGAAGATCGAACTTGAATGCAGAGTACATGGTTAATGGGAGGATTCTTAGCAGTGTGGAGGAACAGAGATATCTTAGGGTCCAAGTACATACATTCCTCAAAGGTGCCGCACGAGTTGATAGGGTGGTTAAGAAGGTGTATGGTATGCTGGCCTTTATTAGATGGGGGACTGAGTTCAAGAGCCGAGAGATAATGTTGAAGCTTTATAAGATTCTGGTTAGACCACACTTGGAATATTGTTCTCAGTTCTGGTCACCACATCATAGGAAGAATAGAAACATAGAAAACCTACAGCACAATTCAGGCCCTTCGGCCTTACCTTAGGCCCCTACCTTAGAAATTACTAGGCTTACCCATAGCCTTCTATTTGTCTAAGCATGTACCTATCCAAAAGTCTCTTAAAAGGGATGTGGAAGCTTTGGAGAGGGTGCAGAGGAGATATACATGGATGCTACCTGGATTACAGAGCATGCCTTATGAGGAGAGGTTGAGCAAGTTAGGTGTTTTTAGGGGAGTGACGGTGGATGAGAAGTGACTTGATAGAGGTATATAAGATTATGAGAGGCATAGACAGAGTGGACAGCCAGCATCTTTTCCCCAGGGTGGTAATGGCCAATACTAGAGGTCACCCATTTAAGGTGCGTGGAGGAAAGTTCAGGGGAGATGTCAGAGGTACACAGAGAGTGCTGGGTGCCTGGAATGCACTGCTGGGGGTAGTGGTAGGGGCTGATACAATAGGGTCATTTAAGAGTCTATTAGATAGGCATATGGATGAAAGAAAAAGAGGGTTATGGGAGGTGAAGTCGTGAGAGGGATAGACTGAATGTGCATAAGGTTAATATAGGTTGCCACAACATCGTGGGCCGAAGGGCCCGTACTGTGCTGTACTATTCTATGTTGTAAGCAAAGGTAATGGCTGGTGAGAAATTTTGGTGGCTGGAGGGCTTTTATGCATTGAAGTTCCACAAGCCTCAGGACCAGGCTCCTCACTTTCTGTGGTAATATATTAATGATTTCAACTTAAATAGGAGATTCATGATTGGTAACTAAAACTGGTATTGTCATAGGTACCGAGGTACAGTGAAAAACTTGTTTTGCATGCCATCCATACAGATCATTTCATCACAAGTACATCGAGGTATTACAAGGGAACAGCAATAACAGAATCCAGAATATAGTGTTACAGAGAAAGTGCAGTGCAGGCAGACAATAAAATGCCTCCCTCTAGATTCTATCACTCACTTACACACGAGGGACAATTTAAAGCAGACAATTAGCCCACCAACCTGCATGTGTTTGGGACATGGGAGGAAACCAGAGCACCCGGAGGAAACCTATGTAGCCACAGGGAGGACCATTCCATGTCGACAATATTTCCCTCATCAATATCCCACAAATAAAAATTCAGTCAGGTTAGTCAAACATGATTTGCCTTTAATCAGTCCATGCTGCTCCTTCTCTATCAACAAAGTTTGCTAATTGCCTATGAATATTTTCATGATTATTAATTCATTTAGGTCCTTCACAGCTAAGAATAAACCATTTGGTTTGTAGTTACCCGGCAAGTCCTTGGTTTTGACAAAGACTGTTACATTTAACATTTTCTAGGCCTCCTCAGTATCTATGCAGCAATGGAAGATTTGGGCAAGCCCTTCTGGAACCTCCATCTTGACTTGACTTCCCTCAGCTACCTTGGTTGTATCCAAGGCTCACCACCTTTGATGCAATCTCCATTGAAGTTGCACTCAAATGAAAATGCACCCACTCTCTTCACTAACTCAGATACATAAAATATCGTACTTTATCTCAAGAATACTAGGATTAAAAGGAATGCAGCATTTTGAAGGAAGCTTGATGAGGTTGCATATGAAAAAGTTATCAGTGCTGGGCACTATACTTCAGAAAGAAAATATTTTCATTGGACTATGTTGAGCGGATTCACTTGCCACGAAAATATGGTAGCTAGTAAAGTATATTTTCTTATTCTAGAGTCATAGAGCATGGAAGCACGCCCTTCAGTCCAACTGGTCCATGTCGACCAAGGTGCTCCATCCAAGCTAGTCCCATTTGGCTGTGTTTGGCCCATAACGTTCTAAACCTTTCCAATCCATGACCTGTCCAACTGTCTTTTAAAAGTTGTTATTGTACCTGCCTCAACCACTTCCCCTGGCAGTTCATTCTACATGGATACCACCCATTGTTATAAAAAGTTGCCCCTCAAGTCCATATTAAATCTTTCCCCTCTCACCTTAAACCTATGCCCTCTAGTTTTTGATTCCCCGACCCTGGGAAAAGACTGAGTGCAATCTGTGCCCCTCATGACTTTATACACCTCTACAAGATCACCTCTCAAGTCTCCTACGTTCCAAGGAAAAGGGTCCGAGCCTGTCCAACCACTCGCTTTAACTAAGTCCCTTGAGTCTAGGCAACATCCTTGTAAATATTTTCTGCATTCTTTCTAGTTTAATAACATCTTTCCTATAGCAGGGTGACCAAAACTGAACACAATATTCCAAGTGCAGCCTCACCAGTGTCTTGTACAACCACACCTTGACCTCTCAATTCTATACTCAATGGCCTGACAGATGAAGGCCAGTGTGCCAAGCGCCTTCCTTACCACCTGTGACCTTTGACTCCACTTTCATGGAACCAGGTCCCTCTGTTCATCAACACTCCCCAGGGCCCTATCTGGATTTGACTTCCACAATGAAGTACCTCACACTTATCTGAATTAAACCCAGTTGCCATTCCCTGCCCACTTACCCAGCTGATCAAGATCCCCCTGCAATGTTTGATAAAATTTTTCACTGTCAATGATACCACCTATTTTGGTGTCATCTGCAAACTTACTAACCGTGCCCTGCACATTGTCATCCAAACTGTTGATAAAGATGACAAATAACAATGGGCCCAGCACCAACCCGGGGCACACCACTAGTCACGAGCCTCCAGTCCGAGAAACAACCTTCCACCATCACCCTCTGGATACACATTTGGCTTGAGGGTAGGAAGCAATTAGCCAACTCTCCTTGGATTCCATGTGATCTAATCTTCCAGAGCAGCCTACCATGTGGAACTGAAGTCCATTTAGACCACATCTACCGCCCTGCCCTCATCAACCTTCTTGGTCACTTCCTTGAAAAACTCAATCAAGTTTGTAAGACATGATCTCCCACGCACAAGGTCATGTTGACTATCGATAATCTACCCATCTTTCCAGATGCATGTACTGTACATCTTATCTCTCAGAATCTTCTTCAGTAACTTGCCTGCCGCAGATGTTAAATTCACTGGTCTATAGTTCCAAGGTTTATCTTTGCAGCCCTTCTTAAAATCACAACATTCACTACCCTCCAGTCTACCAGCACCTCACCCATGGCTAACGATGATGCAAATATTTCAGCCAGGGCTCCCGCAGTTTCTTCTCTAGCTTCCCAGAGTGTTCATGGATAAACCTGGTCAGGTCCTGGAGATCTGTCTACCTCAATACCTTTTAAGACATCCAGCACCTCTTTGACTGTAATGTGGACTATCCCAAGACCACCAATTAACTTTCCCTGCTTCCAAAGTCTTCACATCTTTCTCCACAGTAAAAACAGATGAGAAATATTCATTAAGGACCTTGCCCATCTCCTGAGGCTCCACACATAGATGTCTCCTTTGGTCTTTGAGGGATTCTATTCTCTCTCTGGTTACTCTTTTTCCCTTCAAATACATAAAATCTCTTTTGATTCTCAATCTTCTCTGCCAAAGCCATGTCATGCTCCTTTTTCTGCCCTCCTGATTCCCTTTAGGAGTACACTCCTGCATCAACTATACTTCTCCAGGGATCCACTTGATCCCAGCTGCCTGTATCTGACCCATGCCTCCTCCTTTTTCCTGGCCAGGGCCTCAATATCTCTCGTCATCCAGGGTTCCCTACTCCTGCCAGCCTTATTCAAATTGTACAGTGTAACTTACTAGGCATATCCCACGGCCTCACTATTAATACCACATTAACACAGACAAAGAAACATGATGCAACTGTAACTGCTGCATTAACTCATTAGGATTTACCGAGATATTCCTTTTGTTCTAACCATCTCTCCCTTACCTTCTAGTTTTTCTCTCTACACCAGTTCTGATGACCTGGTTAACTGTTAAATGTTAACTGTTTCTCTTCTTACTGATGCTGCCTGACCTGCTGAGTGCTTCCAACATTTTCTGCTTTTGTTTCAGATTTTCTATGTTTTGATTTTCATCTGTTGTCTCTTCACCGAGTCAAAATCCTGAAACTACCTACTCAGTTTAAAAAGTGGGGACAGAAAAAAAGGAAAAACTTCGGAGGCTTCGTGGGCTTCGCTTTGGAGGACTACGGAGCAGATAAGTTTTTCTTTATCTTTTTTATTAGGGTTTTAAGAATAAGGCTTAGTTTTTAATAGGGTTGTAATTTATTAGGGTTAGTGTTTTAATAAGGTACTTTTATAAGGGTGTAAAAGTTTTAAGTGGTAAAGTGGGGGCTGGACTGTGCAGGCACGGTGCCGGCAGCTTAGAAAGCCAACCGCCGTATCCAGCGGGCAGCGTCGGAGCAGGCAGCGGAGTGAGAGGGAGCAGAATGTTCTGGGCTTTGGCTCAAGGGGCGAGGAAAGGTAGGTGACTTGAGTTAAGGAAGGGGTATGAGTGCAGTTTCCTGTACTCAGTGTCAGATGTGGGAGTTCCCGGAATCTCCCTGCCTCCAGGAGGGCTACATCTGCACCCAGTGTGTCGAGCTGCAGCTCCTGAGGGACCGTGTTAGGGAACTGGAGATGCAGCTCGATGACCTACGTCTGGTCAGGGAGAGTAAGGAGGTGATAGAGAGGAGTTATAGGCAGGTGGTCATGCCGGGAACATCGGAATCAGGCAATTGGGTCACAGTCAGGAGGGGGAAGGGGAAGGGGCAGGTACTAGACAGTACCCCTGTGGCTGTACCCCTTGACAATAAGTACTCCTGCTTGAGTACTGTTGGGGGAGACAGCCTACCTGGGGGAAGCAACAGTGGCAGTGTATCTGGCACAGAGCCCGGACCTGTGGCTCAGATGGGTAGGGAAGGAGTGAGGAGGGAACTAGTGATAGGGGACTCTGTAGTTAGGTGGGCAGACAAGCGACTCTGTGGATGCAGGAAAGAAACTCGGAAGGTAGTTTGCCTACCAGGTGCCAGGGTCTGGGATGTTTCTGATTGTGTCCAAGATATCCTGAAGGGGGAGGGAGAACAGCCAGAGGTCGTGGTACATATTGGTACCAACGACACAGGTAGGGAACGGAACGAGGACCTGAAAAGAGGCTATAGGGAATTAGGAAGGAAGTTGAGCAGGACCTCAAAGGTAGTAATTTCCGGATTACTACCTGTGCTAAGCGACAGTGGGTATAGGAACAGAATGAGGAGGAGGTTAAATGCGTGGTTGAGGGATTGGAGTAAGGAGCAGGGATTCAGTTTTCTGGATCATTGGGGCCTCTTTGGGGCAGGTATGACCTGTTCAAAGAGGACGGGTTGCACTTGAATCCCAGGGGGGCCAACATACTGGCGGGGAGGTTTGCTAAGGCTACTGGGGAGAGTTTAAACTAGAATTGTTGGGGGGTGGGATCCATACTGGAGAGACTGGGGAAGAGGTGTTTGGCTCTCAAATAGAGGAGGCGAGGAGTAAGTACCATAGGCAGATGATAGAGAAGGACGTGTTCAGACAGGCTTGAGATGTGTCTATTTTAACGCAAGGAGTGTTGTGAACAAGGCGGATGATCTTAGAGCTTGGATCGATACTTGGAGCTATGATGTGGTGGCCATTATGGAAACTTGGATGGCTCCGGGGCTGGAATGGTTGATTCAATTGCTGGGTTTTAGATGTTTCAGGAAGGACAGGGAGGGAGGCAAAAGAGGTGGGGGAGTGGCACTGTTTATCAGAGATAGTGTCACGGCTGCGGAAAAGGTGGACGTTGTGGAGGGATTGTCTACAGAGTCTCTATGGGTGGAGGTTAGGAACAGGAAGGGGTCGATAACAGTGCTGGGTGTTTTTTATAGGCTGCCCGATAGTGACAGGGTTATTGAGGAGCAGATAGGGAAGCAGATCCTAGAAAGGTGTGAGAATAACAGAGTTGTTGTGATGGGAGATTTTAATTTCCCAAACATCGATTGGCATCTCCAGACAGTGAGGGGTTTAGATGGGGTGGAGTTTGTTAGGTGTGTTCAGGAAAGGGTTCTTGACACAGTATGTAGATAGACCTACAAGAGGATTTGATATTGGGTAATGAACCTGGTCAGGTGTCAGATCTCTCAGTGGGTGAACATTTTGGTGATAGTGATCATAATTCTATCTCCTTTACGTTAGCACTGGAGAGGGATAGGAACAGACAGGCTAGAAAGGTGTTTATTTGGAGTAAAGGGAATTATGAGGCTCTCAGGCAGGAAATTGGAAGATTAAATTGGGAACAGATGTTCTCTGGGAAAAGTACGGAAGATATGAGGCAAATATTCAGGGGATATTTGTGTGGAGCTCTGCATAGACATGTTCCGATGAGACAGGGGAGTCATGATAGGATACAGGAACTGTGGTGTACGAAGGCTATAATAAATCTAGTCAAAAGGAAAAGCATACAAAAGGTACAGAGAGCTAGGTAATGTTAGAGATCTGGACAAGGCTAAAAGGAAGGAACTTGAGAAAGAGATTAGGAGAGTCAGAAGGGGACATGAGAAGGTCTTGGCAGGCAGGATTAAGGAAAACCCCAAGGCGTTCTACAAGTATGTGAAGAATAAGAGGATGAAATGCGAAAGAATAGGGCCTATCAAGTGCAGCAGTGGGAAAGTGTGTGTGGATCCGGAAGAAATAGCGGAGGTACTTAATGAATACTTTACGTCAGTATTCACCACGGCAAAAGATCTGGGGGATCGTAGTGGGGACTTGCAGCGGCCTGAAAAGCTTGAGCATGTAGATATTAGAAAAGAGGTGGTGCTGAAACTTTTGGAAAGCGTCAAGTTGGAAAAATCGCTGGGACTGGATATGTACCCCAGGTTGCTGTGGGAGGCGAGGGAGGAGATTGCGGAGCCTCTGGCGATGATCTTTGTGTCGTCCATGGAGACGGGAGAGGTTCCGGAAGATTGGAGGGTTGTGGATGTTGTTCCCTTATTCAAGAAGGGGAGTAGGGATAGCCCAGGAAATTATAGACCCGGTGAGTCTTACCTCAGTGGTTGGTAAGCTGATGGAGAAGATCCTGAGAGGCAGGATTTATGAACATTTGGAGAGGTATAATATGATTAGGAATAGTCAGCATGGCTTTGTCAAGGGCAGGTCCTGCCTTATGAGCCTGATTGAATTCTTTGAGGATGTGACTAAGCACATCGATGAAGGGAGAGTAGTAGATGTAGTGTATATGGATTTCAGCAAAGCATTTGATAAGGTACCCCATGCGAGGCTTATGGAGAAGGTGAGGAGACATGGGATCCAAGGGGACATTGCAGTGTGGATCCAGAATTGGCTGGCCCACAGAAGGCAAAGAGTGGTTGTTGAAGGGTCATATTCTGAGTGGAGGTCGGTGACCGGTGGTGTACCTCAGGGGTCTGTACTGGGACCCTTACTATTTGTGATTTTTATAAATGACCTGGATAAGGAAGTGGAGGGGTGGGTTAGTAAGTTTGCCGATGACACGAAGGCTGGGGGTGTTGTGGATAGTTTGGAGGGCTGTCAGAGGTTACAGAGGGACATAAATAGGATGCAGAGTTGGGTTGAGAAGTGGCAGATGCAGTTCAACCCAGATAAGTGTGAAGTGGTTCATTTTGGTAGGTCAAATATGTTGGCGGAATATAGTATTAATGGTAGGACTCTTGGCAGTGTGGAGGATCAGAAGGATCTTAGGGTCCGAGTCCATAGGACGCTCAAAGCGGCTGCGCGGGTTGACTCTGTGGTTAAGAAGGCATATGGTGTATCGTCCTTCATCAATCAGGGAATTGAATTTAGGAGCCGTGAGGTATTGTTGCAGCTATACAGGTTCCTGATCAGACCCCACTTGGAGTATTGTGTTCAGTTCTGGTCACCTCACTACAGGAAAGATGTAGAAGCCATAGAGAGGGTGCAGAGGAGATTTACAAGGATGCTGCCTGGGATGCGGAGCATGCCTTATGAAAGCAGGTTGAGGGAACTCAGCCTTTTCTCCTTGGAGAGACGGAGGATGAGGGGGGACCTGATTGAGGTGTATAAGATGATGAGAGGTATTGATAGGGTAGATCGTCAGAGGCTTTTCCCCAGGGCTGAATTGGTGGCCACAAGAGGACATAGGTTTAAGGTGCTGGGGAGTAGATTTAGAGGAGATATCAGGGGTAAGTTTTTTACTCAGAGAGTGGTGAGTGCGTGGAATGGGCTGCTGGAAACGGTGGTGGAGGCTGATACGATAGGGTCTTTCAAGAAACTGTTAGATAGGTACATGGAGCTGAGTAAAATAGAGTGCTATGGGTAAGCCTAGTTGGGTAGGGACATGTTCGGCACAGCTTTGTGGGCCAAAGGGCCTGAACTGTGCTGTAATTGTTCTATGTTCTATGTTCTAACCACACAGTAGGAGTACCTTCAGCAGAAAGACCTCAACAGTTGACGAAGATGGTTCTTCACCATCTTGAAGGTTCTCTACATATGGAGAATCAATGTTGGGCTTGCCAGAGATGACCTGTCTCTAAATTTAATTTGAAAAAAAGGTGTCCATGCACTAGGACTCAGTGCCAACCACAACACATTAACCAAACAATTGGCTGAATTCTTAGCCCAACAATAAGAGCAATGCTAAAATCCCTCACACATCCCTGTAATGAATGAGTCTGGTTACCTTTCCAGAGCAACTCAGGGATGTGAGGCTGTGCCTTTGGTCATGCAGGGCTCCCACAACACCTCACCCATGTTGTTCAGTTATGGTTAAACTGGACCATCAGCAAGAAGGAACTTTTGCATTGCAACATCCCAATTATTTTCATTTGATGACAGAATAGGATTCTGTTAAAGACAGAAGAATTATTTCTGCTTGAAACAGATAACACAAAGACAGTTGGGTTTATGATGCAAGCTAAATGATTGTAATGTCAGAACAATTAATTTCACGTGAAAACAAAGAGACTGCAGACTCTGGAATCTGGAACAAAAACAGAACACTGGAAGAATTCAGCAGGTCAAGCACCATCTACAGAAGCAAAAGATGTAAGTCAACATAATGGGTCGAGACCTGCATCAAGACTGAGAGGGAAAAGGAAAGATCACCAATAAATAGCGCAGTGCAAGGAGGGGTAGGATAGAGGCTGGTAAGAAACATCCCAGTATTACAAAAGGTCAAACAATGCTTCTGGAGTTGCTTCAGTTCATTAGCCCTTTAAGATAAATCATCCCTGGGATATAAGCAGTGCCGGCATGCTCAGCATTTGTTGCCCTAGAACATATAATGGTGAGCTGCCTTCTTGAACTCCATATCCTGTCGTAGGGACTTGAAGGATTTTGACTCAGCTTTGGTGGGGAACAAAAGGCAATACTTTTAAAAATAGGATGGCATGCGACTTTTGGGCAGCATTTTCCTACACTTGATGTTGTTGACATTTGAGATGGTTGAGACTGCAGGCTGTCGAAAAAACCTTGGTGAGTAACTGCAATGTATTTGGTAGATGATACACCCATTCTGCTACCCCACAGCAATACCCTGCAGAGCACTGACTTGAACAGTGCTCATGGCCCTTGAGTCCGAACATGCATGGATACAAATCTATCTACAATTTTAAAAAGATATCCGCTGGGGCTCTCATTGTTGTTCTGGGAACTTGGTGGCAACCACTGGCACTCCTGCAACTGAGAAATGGTGATCTCATCATTGTATGGCTCATTGTGGAATGAACTGCCAAAGCAATGCGCAGAAGCTGCCTATGAAAGTTGTGGCGAGCAGAGCAGCTGCTAAGGCTTGAGAGGTGTGGCTCAAGGATGCATCTAGAATGGCAATGAGTACAGGCCATGCTGACAGACCTTTCAATGCCACAATCTCTCTCATCATTTCCTGTTGGATGCAATGGAGGTTATTGTCTCCCCCTCTGTTTACATGGCCTGCCTCTCCAGCCCAGAGATTTCTCTATAGCCTGTCTACATGTGACCAAGCTAATTGCTAGCAATGGCCCATACTCACCATGCTGGCAAGAAGGCAGCCCTGAAGCCATCCGACCTCAGCGACGAATGGAGACACTGCTCCCTCACAAGCAGTCACTACACACCAAGCTATGTGACAATGAGATCAACTGTTTCAGTACTACAGAATTGTCAGCAGAAAACTCAACTTGGTTCCTGGCTCAGTAGTGGAGATAGCAGAGAATCATACCAAGAACATATTGCTATCAGTAACACAGCTCTATATATATTATGCTATAATGGTATTTTTATAGCACTGGTCCCATTAGCACTCTCATTCCTGAGTATGCACCTTGAGCAGTAAGTGAGGTGCCAGTTTACTATAAGCACTTATGGTAGAAGGAGTACATGTTGAGGTTCCATCCAAGCAGCGAGCTTTCTTCTGGATGGTGTTGACTCTCGAGTGTTGCTGGATTTGCACTCATGGCAAATGAAGAGTTTTATGTTAAACTTCTGACATGTCTTATGAATGTTGAAATAGCTCAGCACATCACAGAAACTAGCCTCACCTCCATGGACCCTGTCTACACTTTTCGCTGCCTAGGAAAAGCAGCCAACATAAACAAAGACGCCACGCGTCCCAAACATCCTCTCTTCTCCCCCCTGTCATTGGGCAGAAGATAAAAAACCTGAAAACACGTACCACTAGGCTCAAGGACAGCTTCTGTCCCGCTGCATAAAACCATTGAACATCCTGTAGTAAGATAAGATGGACTCTTGACCTCATAGTCTACCTCGTTGTGGCCTTGCACTTTGTCTGCCTGCACTGCACTTTCTCTGTAACTGTAACTCTTTATTCTGCTATTGCTTTCCCTGTACTACCTCAATGCATTATTATAATGAAATGATCTGTATGGATGGTATGCAAAACAAAGTTTTTCACCGTACCTCGGTACATGTGACAATAATAAACCAATTTAACATTTTGGCATCATGAGGCAAAGCACTCACCACAGAATACCAAGCCTGTAATCTGCTCTTGTAGTCATAACTTGTGTTTCTGCTCAATGGTGATCCCAGTGTTTGATGAGAAGTGATGCTGTGATCAATGAATATTAATGACAGATAATCATTACCTGGCCTGGCACTAGTGTAACCAAACTGCTTGTTGTCGTGTTTTAATCAAACATGGATATTGCCAGGTCTTGCAAAGAGGCAAAGACAACTCCA
This sequence comes from Pristis pectinata, assembly GCF_009764475.1. Taxonomy (NCBI): domain Eukaryota; kingdom Metazoa; phylum Chordata; class Chondrichthyes; order Rhinopristiformes; family Pristidae; genus Pristis; species Pristis pectinata. Next base: position 368,367 of record NC_067408.1, on the reverse strand, counting down.
TTATCTGCAGAATTACCAATGGAAGTGAGCACTGAGAAATGATTAGCACATTTTCTAATTTCTGCCCTTAAAAAATTATTAAGCTTTAATTTGTAAATGCCAAAGTGAAAGGCAAGACTAACCACTGAATGTGTGGTGAAACAGGATTGTTTCATGGTATATCAGAAGATACTGTAATCAGTGGAGTTCTAACTGTAAATCAGTACACAGTCAGTAAATCATGCCCACTTCAAGTAAACTCAAGATAACTTTGGAGAAAAATGGTCAAAAAATTCATATGTTGTTGCACTAGCAAGGGCACGAGTAAAGATTCAAGGTCGTATGAGTTACAATCGAATTAATGGTGATCTTACAGGAGCATAGCTGCCAGCACGCATAGAGTAAGTGTCAGCTACATAGCTTAGTGTAAACAGTCCTGCATTCTCTGCACATAGGCTGATCATCAGCTACACTGCTCAAAGCAAACAAGCCTGTCTACCAGGATCTCTATATTAAGATTGGTTTTAAAATATAAAAAATAACTTTTTTTAAAAAAGTGTGCAGGCCACATTTACAGAAACCAAATATCCAATCTCATATCGTAAGCTCATTGAAGCATTACAGTAGTGAAATCTTACTACCAAAATTATGGTTTTAAATTTTCTGCCACTTTGAATTAATTTGATGGGATCATCGGAACAGTATATTTTAAGGAACTTTCAGCAGCCAGCTTTCACCTCTGGTTTGTTTGGAACTTTGACATTTAGTCACTATAGCCAAGTATGTAAATATGCAACAGAACTGAATGCAGATATTTCTCATAAAATTCAAATATTAAACATTTCTAACATGTAACACACTAACTACTTATAAATTTGCTTACCAGTCATGTTAAGAAGATCAACATCAGAAAGGTTGGAGAGACCTGACATAATAAGCAGTCTGTACACCAAGCACTGCACTGTAGGCAAATATGATAGTGTCACATGATCGGTACTTGGGAGCTGCAGAGTTATTTTTGTAGCAGACAAGGTTATTCCCGATCTTGCATGTTAACACTTCAAGTTTCACTTAAGTCTTGGTGAATGTTTCACTTTACAGGTTGGAGCTACAAGTCTTATGTTGCTCAACACAATGTTCGAATTTCGTAGGATATCAGCTCAGACCACAGACCAGGGCCACAGCTCTGCGGAGACCAGGGCCACCATATCCACACCCACCTATACTAATTCTGTTAACAAGCACTTGACAATGGCCTTCTAAGTTTTAGCAATTCAAGTGCTCATCTAGATACTCCTTAAACATTGTGAGTCTCTGCCTCCACCATCGCTTCATGCAGTGCATTCCTGATTCCAAACATCTGGTGAAAAAATTCTTCAGATCCCATCTAAGTCTACCTCTTACCTTAAAGCAATGCCCTCCAGTTTTACACACCTCTGCTACGGGGAAAGATTTCTCATTACCTATGCCCTCATAATTTGGTACACCTCAAACAGGTCCTCTTCAGCCTCCTTCACTCCAAGTAAAACAAACCTAGCCTATCCAATTGGCTTGATAGTTGGAAGCAGAGGGTGAAGGTGGAAGGTTGTTTCTCGGACTGGAGGCCCGTGTCTAGTGGTGTGCCTTAGGGGTCGGTGCTGGGCCCATTGTTATTTGTCATCTATATCAATGATTTGGATGAGAATGTACAAGGAATGGTTATTAAGTTTGCAGGTGGCACTAAAATAGGTGGTATCGTTGATAGTGAAGAAGGTCATCAATAGTTACGGGGGATCTTGATCAGCTGGGTAAGTGGGCTGAAGAATGGCAAATGGGAGTTTAATTCAGATAAATCTGAGGTGTTGCATTTTGGAAACTCAGATCAAGTTAAGACTTTCACTGTAAACAGTAGGGCCCTGGGGAGTGTTATAGAACAGAGGGACCTTGGAGTTCAGGCAATGGTTCTCTGAGAGTGGTCACAGGTAGACAGGATGGTGAAGAAGGCTTTTGGCATGCTGGTCTTCATCAGTTAGGGCACTGTGTACAGGAGTTGGAAGATTATGGTGCGGTTGTTCAAGAAGCCGGTGAAGGCTCACTTGGAGTATTGTGTTCAGTTTTGGTCACCTTGCTGTAGGAAAGATGCTATTAAACATTTAGTAAATACTTATAAGGATGTTGCCAGGATTCGAGGGACTGAATTACAGGGAGAGGTTGGACAGGCTAAGACCTTTCTCCTCGGAGCACAGGACACTAGGAGTGATCTTATAGAGGTGTATAAAATCATGAGGGGCATAGATAGGGTGAATGCACTGTCTTTTTCCCAGGGGAATCAAGAACTAGAAGGTATATGTTTAAGATGAGAGGGGAGAGATCTAATTGGAACTTGAGGGGCAACTTTTGTTTAACACAGGGTGGTCAGTATATGGAATGAGCTGCCAGAGGAAGTGGTTGAGGCAGGTGCAATAACAACTATTAAAAGACAGAAGGCCGAGAATGGACAGATCTGTGTGGGAATAGGAAGGGGAATTGAAATGGCATGCAACCAGGAGCTGGGTATGACCACTGCAGACAGAGCATAGGTGCTCTGCGAATTGGTTCCCCCGTCTGCGCTTGGCCTCACCGTTGTAGAGGAGGCCACATCAGGAGCAGCAAACGCAGTAGACGAGGTTTGAGGAGGTGCACGTGAATCTTTGCCTCATCTGGAAGGGCTGTTTAGGTCCCTGGAAGGTGGTGAGGGAGGTGGTGTAGGTGGTGTCGAGGACGTAAAGATCAGTCTTCTGGACAGCGAACATGAGGAAAGCATCTGACCCAGATGGTGTCCCTGGCCGAGTGCTCAGATCTTGCGTTGATCAGCCGGCGGGGGGGATTTGCAGACATACTTAACCTCTTCCTGCTTCAATCTCAGGTTCTCACCTGTTTTAAGACCACTATCATCCCGGCACCGAAGAAAAGCAAGGTAACATGCCTTAATGACTACCGATCAGTGGCTCTGACATCCACCATCATGAAGTGCTTTGACAGACTGGTCATGACACGCATCAGCTCCAGCCTCCCAGACAACCTCGACGCACTTGAATTTGCCTACCACCATAACAGGTCTACAGTGGACGCCATCTCCCTGGCCCTACACTCAGATCTGAAGCATCTGGACAGTAAAGACACCAACGTTAGACTATTGTTTATTGACTACAGCTCCGCCTTCTATACTATAATTCCAAGCAAACTCATCACCAAACTCCGAGACCTGGGACTCAACACCTCCATCTGTAACTGGATCCTTGACTTGCTGGCCAACAGACTGCAATCAGTGAGGATAGGTAGCAATACCTCCAGCACGATTATCCTCAACACTGGTGCCCCACAAGGCTGCGTCCTCAGCCCTCTACTCTACTCCCTATACACACACAATTGTGTGGCCAGATTCTGCTCTAACTCCATCTACAAGTTGGCAGATGATATCACCATAGTAGGCTGTATCTCAAATAACAACGAGTTGGAGTACAGGAAGGAGATAGAGGATGTAGTGACATGGTGTCATGACAACAACCTTTCCCTCTATATCAACAAAAGAGCTGGTCATTGACTTCAGGAAGGGGGGGCAGTGCACATGCTCCTGTCTACATCAAAGGTGCTGAGGTCGAGAGGGTTGAGAGCTTCAAGTTCCTGGGAGTGAACACCACCGATAGCCTGCCCTGGTTCAACCATGTAGACGGCACAGCCAAAAAAGCTCACCACTACTTCCTCAGGAGGCTAAAGAAATTAGGCGTGTCCCCTTTGACACTCACCAACTTTTATCGATGCACCATAGAAAGCATCCTATCCGGATGCATCACGGCTTGGTACAGCAACTGCTCTGCCAGCACTGCAAGAAACTTCAGAGAGTTGTGGACGCAGCCCAGCGTGTCATGGAAACCAGCCTCCCCTCCATGAACTCTGTCTATACCTCTCACTGCCTTGGCAAAGCAGCCAACATAATCAAAAACCCCACCCACCTGGGTCATTCTCTCTTCTCTCCTCTCCCATCAGGCAGAAGATACAGGAGCCTGAGGGCACATACCACCAGGTTTAAAGACAGCTTCTATCCCACTGTGATAAGACTATTGAACGGTTCCCTTATACGATGAGATGGACCTTGTTATGACCTTGCACCTTATTGTCTACCTGCAATGTACTTCCTTGTAGCTGTGACACATTACTCTGTGCTCTGTTATTGTTTTTACCTGTACTACCTCAATGCACTCTGTACTAACTCAATGTATCTGCACTGTGTAATGAATTGATCTGTATGAATGGTATGCAAGACAAGTTTTTCACTGTACCACAGTACAAGTGACAATAATAAACCAACACCTGCAACTGCAGGGAAAATGCCAGGGTAAGGGAGGGGTGGGTGGGGAGGTATGAGTGAACCAGGATGTCACAGAAGAAGTAGTCCCTGAAGGAGGAAAGGGGTAGGGCGATGTGGCTGGTGGTGAAGTCTTGTTGCAGCTGGCAGAAATAATGAAGGATGATATGCGAGGTGTGGAGGATCATGGAATGAAAAGTGAGAATTAGGGGAGCTCTTTATCTCGGTTCCGTCTGAGGGAGGCAGGGTGAGAGCAGAAGTACGACAAACAGAGGAAATGCGAGAGCGAGCTCCATCAACCACAGCAGGTGATGCGACGCTTCCTGAAAAAGGAGGACATTTCAGGTTTCCTGAAATGAAAGGCTTCATTTTGAGAGCAGATGTGGTGGAGAAGGAGAAAGGAATAGCAACCTTACAAGTAACACCTCGCCCATCTCCAGTGGCTCCACACATAGACAACCACACCTTCAGGGAACCTATTCTCTTCCATAGTTACCCTTTTGCTCTTAACATTACTTAGAGAATCTCTAAGGATCCTCCTTTACCTTATCTGCCATTTACCATCTCATGTCCTCTTTTTATCCTCTTGTGTACTCCTATATCCTTTAAACTCAAGGGATTCACTTGATCCCAGATCCCTATGCCTGACATGTGTCTTTTTCCACACCAAAGCCTCAATATCCCTTGTCAGCCAGGGTTCCCTAATCCTGCCAGCTTTGTCCTTCCCTCTAACAGGAACATGCTGTCCCTGAAATGGAGGGGGTAGTGTAGTCAAATATTGAAGGGAAACTAAGTCAGTCCAATTAGTAGTGCAAACATGAGCATGATAAGGTACATGGGAGGAATGCAAGGAGTTGGATTGGTATGCAGATGAATTTAGAGCATTGATCCACACAGGGAATATGATACTGACATGGTTAAAGGAAGGGCAGTACTGGGAAGTCCCAGGGTATAAAATCTTCAGGTATAATACGAGTACGAGATGGATGTAAAAGAGGAAGTGGCATTGAAATATTGGTTAAAGAATCCATTTCTGTGGTAATGAAGGAGGAATTTAAATTTGTTGTAATTTAAGTGCTCTTCAAATTAGGTCATATGGGTAGAAAGGGGGGAAAAATCACTTTCCTTGGGGTACACTCCAGACATTGTCAGGAGCTGATATGTAGATAAATCACAGAGGGATGCAACTGTAATAGGTCTATAGTTACATAGAACAGCACAGGATCAAGCCCTTCTGTCCACCTTGTATGCACCGACCATGGTGCCAATCTAACTACTCCCATCTGCCTGCACATGGTCTATATTCCTCTATTCTCTGCCTGTTTATGTGTCTGTCTAAATGCCTCTTAAATGTTGCTTTCCTACCTGCTTCTACCATCTCCCCCTGGCAGCACATTCCAGGTACCTACCAGTCTCCAGGCAAAACATTTGCTTGCACATCTCCATTAAACCTTCTCACCTTAAACCTATGCCCTTTAGTAGAGCACACTTGCACCCTGGGAAAAAGACTCTGACTGTCTACTCTGTCTGTGCCTCTCATCGTTTTATAGACCTCAACCAAAGACTTGGAGGGCTGTGGAAGCTAGATCATTGGAAATACTTAGAGACAGCTCATGTTTTCGCAAGATCAGGGATTTAGGGCCATAGGGAACAGGCACCAAAGTGGAGTTCAAGCCTGGAGCAGATCAACCATGATCAAATTGAATGATGGTGAAGGGTCAAGGGTCTCAGATTTGAAACATTAACTGTTTCTCTTTTCACAGATGTTGTCTTACCTGCTGAGATTTTTGAGCATTTTATATTCTTATTTGAGATTTCTAGCATCTGCATTTTAAAAAATTTCTGTTAGCCTTGTCCTGGTGGTTTGGGAGTTGCTGTCGGTATGGCTTGAGCAAGTAATTGCATGATGGTGGATGGGAAAGCAATCAAGTGCAATGTTTTGTCACATTTCTTGGGTGTGTTGGAGCTGCACTCATGAGTTGAACGTGATGACCATCCTCTCTGGGAAATGGCCCATTAGGTCAATGTTGGCCATTTGCTAGAAAAAATCCAAACAATCTTCGCATTTTTATCACATCTTTGATCAACTTTCACAGCAACAAATCAGCTTACATAAGGTGAACTTGGGTTGTTATCAGGATAGACAAGGACAAGCAAACATTAAACTGATGGAAACTGCTGAAATAGAAAGGTAAGCTAGCCAATAATATACATCCCAGGATTCTGAAAGAGGCAGCTGAAGAGATTGTGGAGGCATTAGTAGTGATCTTTCAAGAATCACTAGTTTCAGGAATAGTCCAGAGGACTGGAAAAATCACAAAAGGGAGGGAGTCAAAAGACAGAAAATTATAGGCCAGTTAGCCTGACTTCAGTGGTTGGTAAGATGTTAGAGTCCATTATTAAGTTTGAGGTTTTGGGGTACTTGGAAGCACATGACAAAATAGGCCAAAGTCAGCATGGTTTCCTTAAGGGGAGATCTTGCCTGACAAATCTGTTGGAATTCTTTGAGGAAGTAGCAGGCAGGATAGACTACGAGAGTCGGTGGATGTTATTTACTTGGATTTTCAAGCCTTTGATAAGGTGCCACACAGGAGGCTGCTAAACAAGATAGGAGCCCATGGTATTACAGAAAAGGTACTAGCATGGATAAAAGATTGGCTGACTGGCAGAAGGCAAAGTGTGGGAATAAAGGGGGACTTTTCTGGTAGGCTGCTGGTGAGAGGTGGTGTTCGCAGGGTTTGGCATTGGGTCCGCTACTTTTCACGTTGCATGTTAATGATCTAGATGACAGAATTGATGGCTTTGTGGCCAAGTTTGTGGATGATACAAAGATAGGTGGAGGGGCAGGTAGCGTTGAGGAATCACGGAGTGTGCAGAAGAACTTGGACAGGTTGTGAGAATGGGCAAAAAAGTGGCAGATGGAATGCAGCACAGGGAAGTGTACAGTCATGCACTTTGGTAGAAGAAATAAAGGCACAGACTGTTTTCTAAACAGGGAGCAAATTCATAAGTGAGAGGCGCAATGGGACTTGGGAGTCCTAGTGCAGGATTCCCTAAAGGTTAACTTGCAGATTGAGTCAGTAATAAGGAAGGTAAATGCAATGTTAGCATTCATTTCGAGAGGACTAGAAAATAAAAGCAAGGATGCAACACTGAGGCTTTATAAGGTATTGGTCAGGCCACATTTGGAGTACTGTGAGCAATCTTGGGCCCTGTATCTAAGGATGTATTGGCGTTGGAGAGGTTTATAAGAATGATCCTAGGAATTAAAGGGTTAATGCATGAGGAGCGTTTGATAGCTCTGTGCCTGTACCTGCTGGAGTTTAGAAGGATGATGGGGAGGATCTCGTTGAAACCTTTCAAACAGAGGGCGATGGTTGTCTGGAAAAAGCTGCCAGAGGAGGTAACGGTGGCAGATAAAGTTACAACATTTAAAGGGCATTTGCACAGGTACTTTGGATATTAAAGACATGGAGGGATATGGGCCTAATAAATGGGACTAGCATTGATAGGCCTCACTGTTGGCATGGATGAGGTGCTGTGCTGTATGATTCTGTAATTCTATGATCTATTCTTCTAAACTACAGAAAATACAGGCCTAATTAGTTAGTGAATCTCTGGAATTCTCTGTCCCCGAGAGTCATGGAGCACAGATCATTAGATATATTTAAGGTGGAGATGGATAAATATTTGACACATTAAGGGTTATGGGGAACTGGAGTTGAACAGAAGAGGATAGTATAGATCAGCCATACTGAATGGCAGGGCAGGATTGAGGGGCCTGGTAGCCTACTCCTACTCCTATGTTCTTATAATGTACTCGATCTCTCATATGGCAAACCTGCCATCCATGAAATCAGTCTAATGAATCTTTGCTGCACTTCTACGGCAACTATATCCCTTATTAGCTAAGGAGAGCAAATCTGTACACAATACTCCAGGTAGTCTCATCAAGGCCTTGTGTAATTTATTCCTGCACTCAAGGTCTCTTGTAATAAATTTTGCTTCCACTTCCTGCTCCTGTACCTTGGCTTTCAGTGACGTGTGTACATCAAGGTTCCTTTGAATATTGACACTACCATTTTAAAAATAGTCTACTTTTCTGGGTTGGGCACCAAAGTGGCCAGAACAACATTATATTGCATCTGCCATGTTCGTGCCCCACAGCTGGTCTCTATCACCTTGCAGTCTCTTTACATCCTCCTCCCTACTCATAATATCCAGTTTTGTATCTTCAGCAAACTTAGAAATATAACATATGATCTCTTCAACCAAACAGTTGATATAGATTGCGAATAGCTAGGGCCCTAGCACCGATCCCTACGGCATCTCAATAGTCACAGCCCGCCAATCTGAACAAAGACCCATTTATTCCTACTCTTTGCTTTCTGTCTGATAACTAATCTTCAAAGCACATCAGTATATTGCCCCCAACTCAGCGCACTCTAACCTTGTCACTCAACCTGCTGTGCAGCATCTTACCAAACCTTCAGAAAGTCATAATGCACCACATCCACTGGTTCACCTTGTCCATTCTATTTGTCACATTCTCAAAGAACTGCAGTAGATTCGTCAAATATAACTTTTCTTTCATATGCAAATATATGCTTTCTGCTCAAACCTATTATTCTTTTCAATAAATTACTTTCCTCAGTAGAGACTTCTGCACATGCCCTCTTACTGACCTTAATGTAACATATTGGTAGTTACCCTTTTTCACACTCCCTCCCTTCTTAATGAATGGGGTCACATTTGCTACCCTCCGATCCAAAAGCAAGTAGGATGTGGAGAAGCTTAGGCAAAGAACTTCGATGCAAATGTCTTTAGCAGCTTAATACACATGATGAATAGATTAACTTTAAGGATATGCAACAGCCCAGATATCTAGGAGCTGAAGGGCTAGGAGGGTGATAGGAAGGGTTATGGGCATGGGCAGATTTAAACACAGTGTTTTTATTGCAATTCCTCCAGAAAATTAATTTTTAAATGCAAACAAAAAATGGATTAAAAGCAGCAATTAAAAACAAACACAAAACATCCATACTTTTACCCTGAACCGAGCAATTACAGCCAGGCACTGCACTTCCAAGGATCGGCCCACGTCCATGCAAATTTGAGACTATGTTAACTTTTGGAAGAGAAAGTGCATGTAATTAGGAAAATATTTTTTTTGTTTTCCAGCCTATGAATGTTAAGTACTGGGCATGAGTGACTGGCGCTTTGAGCTTTAAAGCACTGCCCCCATGTACAAACAGACCAATACAATAAGGATGATTCAGCAATTAGTGCAGGCTAACTGTTGAAAGTGTTTCTGGGAACCAGGGCTGATGCAACCAAGCACAGAAGATTCAGCTGCAAAGCCCCGTATAAAACAGATTCTGCTACTCAGTGTAGCTTAAAAGGCAGGAGACATTTGATTGACCCCCGACAGACAGACACACATAACATGATCGAAACCTCACACATCAGCTGAGTCACACCCTCCTCTCCAAGTCACACAGACCCAACCTGTGTGTTTATTTGCAGAGATTTATTCCAGGTGTAGGATTAAGTGAATGGAATCACAATTTATAATTTTAGTGATATATAATCATTGACACTCGATTAAGGATTTGTTTACAGCATTACTCGCATCCTCAGGTCATCTCAAAAGTAAATCATTTTTGAGTTTGTGGTATGTTATTTTTTTCCCCCCACAGACAGATCCAACAATAGGCTTGCTACACAGAGGATTACGGCATGTCACGACGTCTTAAGGGCAATTAGCAATGGACAATAAATGTGGCCTTGCCTGAAAAAATCCTGTACCAATCCCTGAACCAAAATTAAAATCCATCATCTCCAATTTGTCCCTATTAGAGTCATAGAGTCACACAGCACAGAAACAAGCTCTTTAGCCAAACTCGTCCAATGGTGACCAAGATTCCCATCTAATCTAGTCTTATTTGCCCATGTTTGGCCCACATCCCTCTAAACCTTTCCTATCCATAGGGCAGGCACGGTAGTGTAGTGGTTAGCATAACGCTTTACAGTGCCAGTGACCTGGGTTCAATTCCGGCCGCTGTCTGTAAGGAGTTTGCATGTTCTCCCCATGTCTGTGTGGGTTTCCTCCGGGTGCTCCGGTTTTCTCCCATATTCCAAAGACGTACCGGTTAGGAAGTTGTGGGTATGCTATGTTGGCACCAAAAATGTGGTGACACTCGCAAAAGATGTATTTCACTGCGTGTTTCGATGAACACGTGACTAAAGATATCTTATCTTATATACCTGTCCAAGTGTCTTTAAATGTTGTTAATGTACCTGCTCAAACCACTTCCTCTGGCAGCTCGTTCCATATTCGGATTACCCACTGTCTACACTTCTCGCTGCTTCAGTAAAGCAGCCAGCATAATCAAAGACCCCACCCACCCCGGATATTCTCTCTTCTCCCCTCTCCCATCGGGCAGAAGCTACAAAAGCCTGAAAGCATGTACCACCAGGCTCAAGGACAGCTTCTATCCTGCTGTAATAAGACTACTGAACAGTTCCCTGATATGAAAAGATGGACTTGACCTCACAACCTATTTCGTTATGACATAGAAACATAGAAAAACTACAGCACAATTCAGGCCCTTCGGCCCACAAAGCTGTGCCAAACATGTCCCTACCCTAGATATTACTAGGCTTACCCATAACCCTCTATTTTATTCAGCTCCATGTACCTATCTAGCAGTCTCTTGAAAGACCCTATCGTATCCGCCTCCACCACTGTTTCCGACCAGGTTGCCGTGGGAGGAGATTGCGGAGCCTCTGGCGATGATCTTTGCATCGTCGATGGAGACGGGAGAGGTTCTGGAAGATTTGGAGGGTTGCGGATGTTGTTCCCTTATTCAAGAAGGGGAGTAGGGATAGTCCAGGAAATTATAGACCCGGTGAGTCTTACCTCAGTGGTTGGTAAGCTGATGGAGAAGATCCTGAGAGGCAGGATTTATGAACATTTGGAGAGGTATAATATGATTAGGAATAGTCAGCATGGCTTTGTCAAGGGCAGGTCCTGCCTTATGAGCCTGATTGAATTTTTTGAGGATGTGAAGGGAGAGTAGTAGAAGTAGTGTATATGGATTTTAGCAAGGCATTTGATAAGGTACCCCATGCAAGGCTTATGGAGAAGGTGAGGAGACATGGGATCCAAGGGGGCATTGCAGTGTGGATCCAGAACTGGCTGGCCCACAGAAGGCAAAAAGTGGTTGTAGAAGGGTTGTATTCTGAGTGGAGGTCAGTGACCAGTGGTGTACCTCAGGGGTCTGTACTGGGACCCTTACTATTTGTGATTTTTATAAACAACCTGGATGAGGAAGTGGAGGGGTGGGTTAGTAAGTTTGCAGATGACACGAAGGTTGGGGGTGTTGTGGATAGTTTGGAGTGCTGTCAGAGGTTACAGAGGGACATAGATAGGATGCAAAGTTGGGCTGAGAAGTGGCAGATGCAATTCAACCCAGATAAGTGTGAAGTGGTTCATTTTGGTAGGTCAAATATGTTGGCGGAATATAGTATTAATGGTAGGACTCTTGGCAGTGTGGAGGATCAGAGGGATCTTGGGGTCTGAGTCTATAAGACACTCAAAGCAGCTGCGTAGGTTGACTCTGTGGTTAAGAAGGCATATGGTGTAGTGTCCTTCATCAATCAGGGAATTAAAATTAGGAGCCAAGAGGTATTGTTGCAGCTATACAGGTTTCTGATCAGACCCCACTTGGAGTATTGTGCTCAGTTCTGGTCGCCTCACTACAGGAAAGATGTGGAAGCCATAGAGAGGGTACAGAGGAGATTTACAAGGATGCTGCCTGGAATGCGGAGCATGCCTTATGAAAGCAGGTTGAGGGAACTCGGCCTTTTCTCCTTGGAGAGACGGAGGATGAGGGGGGACCTGACTGAGGTGTGTAAGATGATGAGAGGTATTGATCGGGTAGATAGTCAGAGGCTTTTGCCCAGGGCTGAAATGGTGGCCACAAGAGGACATAGGTTTAAGGTGCTGGGGAGCAGATATAGAGATGTCATTATTAGAACATAGAACAGTACAGCACAGTATACAGACCGAGGGCATAGCTATGGGCACTCACATGGGCCCCAGCTATGCCTGCCTCTTCATTGGCTACGTTGAACAGTCTCTGTCACAAGACTACTCTGGCCCCATTCCTCAACTCTTTCTCCGCTATATCAACGGCTGCATTGGTGCCACCTCTTGTACCCGTGCGGAACTCGACAGTTTAATAAATTTCGCCATTAATTTTCACCTGGCTCTCCAATTCACTTGGACTATCTCTGACACCTCTCTCTCCTTCCTCGATCTTTCCGTCTCCATCTCAGGAGATTCCTTATCCACTGACATCTACAAACCCACTGATGCCCACAGCTACCTCGATTACAGCTCCTCCCACCCTGTGTCTTGCAAGGATGCTATCAGTTTTTCTCAATTTCTTCACCGCCGCCGCATCTGCTCTCATGATGAAGCTTTCCACTCCAGGACATCAGAAATGTCCATCTTCTTTTCTAACTGGGGCTTCCCACCCCCTCCCACCTACCCCCCCCCCCCCCCCCCCCCCCCCCCCCCCCCCACACCACCGACTCCGACTGTGGTCGAGAGAGCTCGTACTCGTATCTCTGCTATTTCCTGCACTGCTCTCACCCCCACACCTCCCAGACCCAACAGGGATAGGGTCCCCCTTGTCCTCACATTTCATCCCACCAGCCTACGTATCATTCTCCACCACTTCTGCCATCTCCAACGGGATTCCACCATCAAGCATAACTTCCCCTCCCCACCCCTTTCTGACTTTTGCAGGGACCGCTCACTCTGCGACTCCCTCGTTCACTCCTCCCCACCCCACCCACCAAGCCCCCTCCCACCCCGAGAACTTCCACTGCCCCCGCCATAGGTACAACCCTGTCCCTACATCACCTCCATCCAGGGACCTAAACAGTCCTTTCAGGTGAGACAGAGATTCACCTGCACCTCCCTCAATATCATCTACTGCATTCGGTGCTCTAATTGTGGCCTCCTTTACATTAGTGAGACCAAATGCAGACTAGCTGACCATTTCACAGAAGACCTACGCTCTGTCTGTAACCACGACCTGCATCTCCCCATTGCCAGTCACTTCAACTCCCCCTCCCACACTATCACTGAAATGACAGTTCTTGGCCTCCTCCACTGCCAGGAGAATTCCAAGCGCAAACTGGAGGAACAGCATTTTCCGTCTTGGAGCCTAATGGCACGAATATTGAATTCTCCCACTTTAGGTAATTCTCCCCCCCCTTCTCTTCTTCCCTTTCCTAGCCCTTTTCCTCCCTCTCTTCTCACCTTTTACCCATCCCCCAGTGGATCTGCTCTCTCTCCCCCCATACCTGCCTATCACTATCTCTTACCTGCATCTGCCTATCACCACCCTGGGCCCACCATGCCTCCCCTCTTTTGTCCACCCATCACTGCTCTGCTTTTCCCTCCTATATATCGGGCTTCCCCTTTTCCTATCTTCATTCCTGAAGAAGGGTCCTGACCCGAAATGTTGACCGCCTGCTTTTCTCCACAGATGTTGCCTGGCCTGCTGAGTTCCTCCAGCACTATCATGTTTTTCATACCAGTATGGGCCCTTTGGCCCACGAAGTTGTGCCAACCTATATAAACCTACTCCATGATCAATCTAAACATTCCTTCCTACACAGCCCATAACCCTCCATTTTTCTTACCTGCATGTGACTATCTAAGAATCTCTTAAGTGCCCCTATTGTATCAGCCTCTACCACAACCCCCAGCAGTGCATTCCAGGCACTCACCACTCTGTGTAAACAAAATCCTACCTCTGACATCTCCCCTAAATTTTCCTCCACTCACCTTGTACCTCTGGTATTGGTCATTGCCACCCTGGGGAAAAGGTGCTGGCTGTCCACTCTTTATCTATGCTCCTCATAATCTTATACACCTCCATCAAGTCACCTCTCATCCTGTATCACTCCAAAGAGAAAAGCCCTATCTTGCTCAACCTTTCCTCATAAGACATATTCTCTAATCCAGACAACATCCTGGTAGGTCTCCTCTGCACCCTTTCTAAAGCTTCCACATCCTTCTTATAATGAGGTGACCAGAACTGAACATAATACTCCAAGTGTGGTCTAACCAGAGTTTTATGGACCTGCAACATTATCTCCTGGCACTTGAACTCAATCCCTCAACTAATGAAGGCCAGCACATCGTATGCCTTCTTAACCACTTTATCAACATGTGGCAACCTTGAGGGATCTAAGGACTTGGACCCCAATATTCCTCTGTTCCTCCATACTGCTAAGAGTCCTGCCATCAACAGTGTACTCCACCTTTAAGTTCGTTCTTTCAAAGTGTATCACTTCACACTTCTCCAGAGTGAACTCCATCTGCCACTTCTCCACCTAGCTCTGCATCCTGTCTATATCCTGTTGTAACCTACAACAACCTTCTACACTATCCACAACACCTCCAACATTTGTGTCATCTTCAAACTTACTAACCCATCCCCCTACTTCCTCATCCAAGTCATTTATAAAAATCAAAAAGAGCAGGGGTCCCAGAACAGATCCCTGCAGAACACCAGTCATGGACATGTAGGCAGAATACTCTCCATCTACAACTACCCTCTGCCTTCTGTGGGCAAGCCAATTCCGAATGCACGTAGCCAAGCATCCATAGATCCCATGCTTCATGACTTTCTGGATAAGCCTACCATGGGGAACCTTGTCAAACACCTTATTGTCTACCTGTACTGCATTTTTTTGTAACTGCAACACTTTATTCTGCATTCTGTTATTGTTTTACCTTGCACTACCTCAATGCACTGTGTAATCAATTGATCTGTATGAACCGTATGCAAGGCAAGTTTTTCACTGTACCTTGGTACAAGTGACAATAATAAACCAATTCAACTTAAAGGCATAAAGTGATACAGGCCTAACGCAGTCAAATGGGATTTATATAGGTTGGCACAATATCATGGGCCAAAGGGCCCATACTGTGCCGTACTGTTCTATGTTCAGCCCAATGATTTCATGCCTGGTCGGCATGGACTCGTAGGACTGAACATATAACAATACACCACAGTACGAGCACTTCGGCCCACAATGTTGTACCAACCTATATAAACCTACTCCATGATCAATCTAATCCTTCTGTCCTACACAACCCATAACACTCCAATTTTCTTACATATATGTGCCCATCTAAGAGTCTTTTAAATGGCCCTACTGTATCAGCCTCTACCACCATCCTAGCAGTACGTTCCAGGAACCCACCACTCTGTGTAAAAAAAAACCTACCCCCGACATCTCCCCTACACTTTCCTCCACTCAGCTTAAACAGATGTCCTCTGGTATTGGCCATTACTGCCTTGGGAAAAAGGGGCTGACTGCCCACTCTATCTATGCCTCTCATAATCTAATACACCCCTATCAAGTCGCCTCTCATCCTCCGTCGCTCCAAAGAAAAAATGCAGGAGTATACTCAAGGAGGAAATCAGAAGGGCAAAAAGATAGCTCTGGCAGAGAAGATTAAGGAGATTCCAAAAAGATTTTAAGTACATTAATGGAAAAAGAGTAACTAGAGAGAGAATAACTTGAGGGCCCCCTCAAAGTGGACATTATTGTGTAGAGCCGCAGGAGATAGACAAGGTTCTTAATGAATATTTTTCCTCTATTTTTTTACTTTAGAAAAGAAATGACGACTTCAGAACTGGGGAAAGTTATTGGGGAGGTCTTGGGGGTAGTCCACATTAGAGGCTGTATGTATGGAGGTAAACAAATCTCCAGAGCCTGACCAGATATATCCAAAAACTTTGTGGGAGGCTAGGGAGGAAATTGAGGGAGCCCTGGCTGAGATACATGCATCATTGTTAGCCATGGGTGAGGCGCCAGTGGACTGCAGTAGTCTGGAATGTAGTGACTGTTGTGCCTTTATTTAAGAAGGGCTACAAATCCTGGGAACTATAGAGCTGCAACTCTAACATCTAAGGGATATACAGTGGCATGCAAAAGTTTGGGCACCCTGGTCAAAATTTCTGTTACTATGAATAGCTAAGTGAGTAAAAGATGACCTGATTTCCAAAAGGCATAAAGTTAAAGATGACACATTTTTTTAATACTTTAAGCAAGATTACTTTTTTATTTCCATCTTTTACAGTTTCAAAATAACAAAAAAGGAAAAGGGCCCGAAGCAAAAGTCTGGGCACCCTGCATGGTCAGTCTTAGTAACACCCCCTTTGGCTAGTATCACAGCTTGTAAGTGCTTTCTGCAGCCAGCTAAGAGTCTTTCAATTCTTGTTTCGGGGATTTTCGCCCATTCTTCCTTGCAAAAAGGCTTTTAGTTCTGTGAGATTCTTGGGCCATCTTGCATGCACTGCTCTTTTGAGGTCTATCCACAGATTTTTGATGATGTTTAGGTTAGGGGACTGTGAGGGCCATGGCAAAACCTTCAGCTTGTGCCTCTTGAGGTAGTCCATTGTGGATTTTGAGGTGTGTTTAGGATCGTTATCCTGTTGTAGAAGCCATCCTCTTTTCACCTTCAGCTTTTTTACAGACAGTGTGACATTTGCTTCCAGAATTTTCTGGTATTTAATTGAATTCATCCTTCCCTCTACCAGAGAAATGTTCCCCGTGCCACTGGCTGCAACACAAGCTCAAAGCATGATCGATCCACCCCTGTGCTTAACAGTTGGAGAGGTGTTCTTTTCATGAAATTCTGCACCCTTTTATCTCCAAACTTTCCTGTGTCCTCACCACAAAGTTCAGCGTCAGAAGTTTGCAAAGGAACATCTAAACAAGCCTGATGCATTTTGGAAACAAGTCCTGTGGACTGATGAAGTTAAAATAGAACTTTTTGGCTGCAATGAGCAAAGGTGTGTTATTTTGAAACTGTAAAAGGTGAAAATAAAAAAGTAATCTTGCTTAAAATATTAAAGAAATGTGTCATCTTTAACTTTATGCCTTTTGGAAATCAGGTCACCTTTTACTCGCTTAGCTATTCTCGATCGGGAGCGAGAGGTGAGCAAGCGGAAGCAGCCGAGGAGTTCCGAACAGATAAGTTTTTTTTCCAACTGTTCAGGGATAGCGGGGACTAACTGCGCAGGCGTATGACATCAGTCGGTAGTGCGCGAACAGTTTAAAAAGACTGCCATAACCAGCGGGCAGCGTCGGAGCGGGCAGCGGAGTGAGAGGGAGCAGTGTGTTTTGGGCTTTAGCTCAAAGGGCTTGGGCGTAAAGGGGCGAGGCAGGAATGTAGCTGTTAGGCAAAGGTAAGGTTTACCTGTTATCTGTTATAAAGTTTTAAGTAGGATAAAACTAGGTAGGGGTAAAAAATTAGTTCAGATGGAGGACATGGTGGTGTGCTGCAGCTCCTTGATATGGGAGATAGTGGACCTTGCTGTGGTGCACGGCGACCACATCTGCAGTAAGTGCTTGAGGCTGGAGGGACTTCGGCTCAGAATTGATGAGCTGGAGTTGCAGCTTCAAACACTGCGCAGCATCAGGGAGGGAGAGAGTTATGTAGATACTGTACATCAGGAGACAGTCACCCTCCTTAGAGCAGGTACTTCTGCGGTCCAGGAAGTAGATAGAAGGGTGATGTCAGGGGAGAGAAAAGTAAAAAGAAAACGAACAGGCAGATGGTGCAGAGGACCCCAGAGGCTGTTCCCCTCAATAACAGGTTTTCCGCTTTGGATGCTGTTGAGGGGGATGACTTGCAGGGATCAAGCAGCAGTAGCCAGGTCTCTGGCACTGGGACTGGTCCTGCTGCTCAGAAGGGAAGGGAGGAGAAGAGGAAGGCAGTAGTGATAGGGGACTCAATAGTCAGAGAAACAGATAGGAGGTTCTGTGGAAGTGAGCATGAATCCCGGATGGTATGTTGCCTCCCAGGTGCCAAGGTCCGGGATGTCTCTGATAGGGTCAACAGGATTCTTGAGCGGGAGGGAGAACAGCCAGAAGTCGTGGTTCATGTTGGTACCAACGACATAGGTAGGAAGAGGGATGAGGTCCCGAAAAGTGAGTTTAGTGAGCTAGGCAGAAGGCTGAAGAACAGGACCTCAAGGGTAGTAATCTCAGGATTGCTGCCTGTGCCACGCAATGGTGAAGGTAGGAATAGGAGGAGATGGCAAATGAATGCGTGGCTGAGAAGTTGGTGCAGGAGGGAAGGTTTTAGATTTTTGGATCATTAGGATCTCTTCTGGGGAAGGTAGGACCTGTACAGAGAGGATGTGTTACACCTGAACCCGAGGGGGGGCCAATATCCTTGCAGGCAGGTTTGCTAGGGTGGTTCAGGATGGTTTAAACTAGTTTGCGAGGGGGATGGGAACCAGAAGGGTAGGTCAGAGTAAGAGGAGGATGGGGAAAAGTCAGATCTAACATGTAGAGAGACTTTGAAGAAGAAGAAGCAGAGTACAGGGTATAAAAGTAGAAAGGTGGATGGGCTAAAGTGCATTTACTTAAATGCAAGTATCAGGAATAAAGGTGATGAACTGAGAGCTTGGATAAGTACATGGGACTATGATATTGTGGTTCTTGCAGAGACTTGGCTGTCACCAGGGTAGGAATGGATATTGAATATTCCTGGTTTTCAGTGTTTTAAAAGGGATAGGGAAGGGGGGAGAGAGGAGGAGGGGTGGCAATACTGGTCAGGGATACTAATACAGCTGCAGAAAGGGTGGATAATGTAGAAGGATCCTCTCTGGAGTCAGTATGGGTGGAAGTTAGGAATAAGAAAGGAGCAGTTACTCTAATGGGAGTATTCTATAGGCCCCTTGGTAGCATCAGGGATACTGAGCAGATTTCGAGGCAGATTTTGGAAAGATGCAAAAGTAACAGGGTTGTTATCATGGGAGACTTCACTGTTATCTTGGGAGTGCCAAAGGTTTAGATGGGGCAGAGCTTGTTAAGTGTGTCCAGGACGGATTCCTGTCACAGTATATTGACAGACTGACGAGAGGGAATGCCATATTAGATCTAGTATTAGGTAATGAACCGGGTCAGGCGACAGATCTCTTGGTGGGTGAGCATTTGGGGGACAGCGACCACTGCTCCATAACCTTTAGCATTGTCAGGGACAAGGATAGGAGCAAAGAGGATGGGAAGATATTTAATTGGAGAAAGGCAAATTATAAGGCTAGAACTTAGGAGTGTAAATTGGGATGACATTTTTGAAGGGAAATGTACTATGGAGATGTGGTCTCTTGCAGGATGTCAGGGATAAATTTGTCCCGGTGAGGCAGAGAAAGAATGGTAGGATGAAGGAACCATGGGTGACGAGAGGTGGAACAACTAGTTAGGAAGAAGAAGCCAGCATACATAAGGTGTAAGCAGCAAGGATCAGATAGGGCTCGTGAGGAATATAGGGTAGCAAGGAAGGAACTTAAGAAGGGGCTGAGGAGAGCAAGAAGGGGACATGAAAAGGCTTTGGCGAGTAGGGTTAAGGAGAATCCCAAGGCTTTTTTCTTGTACGTGAAGAGCAGAAGGATGATGAGAGTAAAGGTAGGTCTGATTAAAGGCAAAGGTGGGAAGATGTGCCTGGAAGCTGTGGAAGTGGGTGAGGTTCTCAATGAATATTTCTCTTCAGTATTCACCAAGGAGAGGGGTCTTAATGACGCTGAGGTCAGTGTTGGTAAGGTTAATGTTCTAGAGTATGTAGATATCAAGAGAGAGGATGTGTTGGAGCTGTTAGAAAATATTAGGACAGATAAGTCCCCAGGCTGCTTCGCGAGGTGAGGGAGGAGATTGCTGAACCGTTGGCTAGGATCTTTGCGTCCTCGTTGTCCACGGGAATGGTACCAGAGGATTGGAGGGTGGCAAATGTTGTCCCCTTATTCAAAAAAGGAAGTAGGGATAGTCCAGGGAATTACAGACCAGTGAGCCTTACGCCTGTGGTGGGCAAGCTGTTAGAAAGGATTTTAGAGATAGGATCTATGAGCATTTAGAGAATCATGGACTAATTAGGGACAGCCAGCATGGCTTTGTGAAGGGAAGATCTTGCCTCACAAGCCTGATAGGGTTCTTTGAGGAGGTGACCAGGAAGATTGATGAGGGTAGTGCAGTAGATCTGGTATACGTGGATTTTAGCAAGGTGCTTGACAAGGTTCCACATGGTAGGCTTCTTCAGAAGGTCAGAGGGCAAGGGATACAGGGAGGCTTGGCCATGTGGATTTAGAATTGGTTTGCCTGTAGAAAGCAGAGGGTTGTGGTGGAGGGAGTGCATTCAGATTGGAGGGCTGTGACTAGTGGTGTCCCACAGGGATTGGTTCTGGGACCTCTACTTTTCGTGATATTTATTAATGACTTGGATGAGGGGGTGGAAGGCTGGGTTAGCAAGTTTGCAGACGGCACAAAGATCAGTGGTGTTGTGGATAGTGTGGAGGGCTGTCGAAGCTTACAGAGGGATATTGATAGGATGCAGAGCTGGGATGAGAAGTGGCAGATGGAGTTCAATCCAGAGAAGTGTGAGGTGGTACAGTTTGGAAGGACAAACTCCAAGGCGAAGTAGGAGGTTAATGACAGGATTCTGTGGAGTGTGGAGGAGCAGAGGGATCTGGGGGGTTCATATCCACAGATCTCTGAAAGTTGCCTTACAGGTGGATGGGGTAGTTAAGAAAGCTTATGAGATGTTAGCTTTCGTGAGATCGAGTTTAAGAGCCGTGAGGTAATGATGCAGCTCTACAAAACCCTGGTTAGACCACACTTGGAGTACCGTGTCCAATTCTGCTCGCCTCATTTTAGGAAGGATGTGGAGGCATTGGAAAGGGTGCAGAGGAGATTTACCAGGATGCTGCCTGGATTAGAGAGTATGGATTATGAGGAGAGACTAAAGGAGCTAGGGCTTTACTCTTTGGAGAGAAGTAGAATGAGAGGAGACATGATAGAGGTATACAAAATATTAAGAGGAATAGATAAGAGTGGACAGCCAGCGCCTCTTTCCCAGGGCACCAATGCTCAATACAAGAGGGCATGGCTTTAAGGTAATAGGTGGGAAGTTCAAGGGAGATATCAGAGGGACGTTTTTCACCCAGAGAGTGGTTGGTGCATGGAATGCGCTGCCTGGGGTGGTGGTGGAGGCTGATACGTTGGTCAAGTTCAAGAGATTGTTAGATAAGCATATGGAGGAATTGAAAATGGATATGTGGGAGGAAGGGGTTAGATAGTCTTAGGCATGGTTTAAAGGTCGGCACAACATGGTGGGCTGAAGGGCCTGTATTGCGTTGTATTGTTCTATGGGTCTATGGTAACAGAAATTTTGACTGGGGTGCGCAAACTTTTGCATGCCACTGTAAGTTACTTGAAAGGATTTTGAGTAATAAGATATACATGCATTTGGAAAGACAGGGGTCAATTAGGGACTGTCAGCATGGTTTTGTGCGTGGGAGTCTCACGAATTTGATCGAGTTTTTTGATGAAGTAACCAAGAAGGTTGATGAGGGCAGGGCGATAGATGCAGTCTATACGTACTTCAGTAAGCCTTTGTTGAGGTTGCGCATGGCAAGCTGCTCTGGAAAGTTAGATTGCATGGGATCCAGGAAGAGCTAGCTAATACAGAATTGCCTTGATGGTAGGAAGGAGAGGGTGATGTTGGAAGGTTGTTTTTCAGACTGGAGGCCCCCGACTAGTGGAGTCATCCAGGGCTCGGTGCGAGGCTCATGCTAGACTCTGCACTGCAATGGACTTTGCTTTTCGTTCTAATTGTGTTCTTTCTTGTAAAAATTGTATACAATTTGAGTTTAATTATGTTTTTTCTTGTAAATGCTACTTAATTCTGATACTATGTGTGTGTACCTGTGCATATGTGTACTTGTGCAATAACAGGCACATGAATGTGCAGAGAATGGAGGGATATGGCCATTGTATAGGCAGAAGGGATTAGTTTAGTTAGGCTTTTACTAATTTAATTAGGTCAGCACAACATCATGAGCCGAATGGCCTTTCCTGTACAGTTCTATGTTCTATTTGACTTTGAGCCCTTCTGATGAAGATATTCTCCCAGTGCAGTCAAGGAGGGAATTCCAGCATGAAGTACTGGTTATAAATTTCCAAATCAGAATGGTATACAGCTCGGAGGAAATCTCCAGGTGATGGTGGCCCCACATGGACAAAGCCTTGTAGCAGAGGTCACGTGTTTGGAAGGTGCTATTTGAGCAGCCACTGCTGTGAGAGGGATTAATATTTAGGGTGATGGTGGGATACCAATCAAGTGGGCTACTGTGTCCTGGCTGGTGTCGAGCTTCCAGTGTTCTTGGAGCTGCTGTTGTTCAGGCAGGTAGAGGTTATTCCATCACTCAGACTGAACCATATCATTTTATATTGAAACAAGAAATCAAAGCATGGAAATTAGTCATATGGCCTCACAAGTTTCAACCAGATACATTAACTAAAGCACTACATCAGTATACATAAGGGAAACGTAGCCCAGGCTATTCAAAACTGACCCATATTGTATTAAGTGGGGTGTGCACATATAGTAAGCATACAAAGGACATCCACTCTGCAGCATTTTTCAGCACCTGGATTCTAGACTCTTAAAAACATTTTTTTTCTATCAGATCTCAAATTTCGTAGCGATTGCAAATTCTGCAAATATTTGACAATTACACACTATACCAGCAGGGAACTAGTTTAATAATGATGCGCAGGTTGGACACTTGTACTTTGCATCCTGGCTAATTGCAGCTGGGATGAAGACCACTTTGTACAATTCTCTGCATCCTCCAACTGGGAGTGAGAAAAACAGACCATGGAAAGAGGTGTAAGGGCCTAAAATTCAAAGGGTTTAAAAATAAATGGATGCATGGAAAATATGAATTAGATAGTGTTAAAAAGGTGAACAATAAGATATCTTTTATTAGCCATATTTACATCGAAACACACAGTGAAATACACCTTTTTGCATAGAATGTTCTGGGGGCAGGCCCCAAGTGTTGCCATGCTTCCAGCGCCAACATAGCATGCCCACAACTTCCTAACCCATACATCTTTAATGAACTGCTTCACTCCTTTGATTCCTGAAAGTAAGATATCGATGTTGGATTTTGAGCGAGGATGCTTGTTTTTGTTTTGTAGCTTCATTTCAGCTGGGAATTATGTTCCAGTAAACAAGACTGTTTTAGTCCACAGTTCTGCTGGGAAGAGCAATGCTTTTCCCACAACCAGATGAAGAAATTCAAATACTAAAAAGGCAGCTCCAACTAAATCCACTAGCAGTTCCCTCCCTTACTCAAACTCAATCCATTTAAACCTTTCTCAGTTCAATTGTCTAAGGATTAGAGTTGAAGAATGGCATGAAACCACTGGTTCAGCAATGGGTGCTGTAACAATGGTGAACAAGTTGCTGAATACAGATAAAGAGGCATTGGTCTATGGTGTACCATTATACATGGGATTATTGAAGAAAGCACAAAAATCAAAAGACTGTTACACTCCACAAGGCCAATGCCAGGGGCTAGAAATATCAAAGATCAGCAACACCTCTCAAATGGTCTCTTACCAAACATACATCCAACAACCAGGGCTTCGGCTTAAGGGGCTTCGGCTTAAAGGGGCAAGGCAGGTGAGTAGCTGGTAAGTAGGTAAAGGTTAGGTTTACCTCATATCTGTTATAAACTTTTAAGCAGAAAAACTAGGGGGGAGAAAAGAATTAGTTCAGATGGAGGACATAGTAGCGTGCTGCAGCTGCTTGATGTGGGAGCTCGTGGACCGCAGCAAGGTCCACGATGGCCACATCTGCAATAAGTACTTGAGGCTGGAGGAACTTAGGCTCACAATCGATAAGCTGGAGTTGCAGCTTCAAACACTGCACAGCATCAGGGAGGGGGGGAGTTTTGTAGATACTGTACATAAGGAGAAGGTCACCCCACTTAGAGCAGGTAATTCTGGAATCCAGGAAGTAGATAGAATGGTGACTGTCAGGGGACGGAAAAGGAAAAAAAAAACAAACAGGCAGATAGAGCAGAGGACCCCAGAGGCTGTTCCCCTCAGTAACAGGTTTTCCGCTTTGGAGGCTGTTGAGGGAGATGACCTGCCGGGGCCTAGCAGCAGTAGCCAGGTCTATGGCACTGGGACCGGTCCTGCTGCTCAGAAGGGAAGGGAGGAGAAGAGGAAGGCAGTAGTGATAGGGGACTCGATAGTCAGGGAAACAGATAGGAGGTTCTGTGGCAGTGAGCATGAATCCCGGACGGTATATTGCCTCCCAGGTGCCAGGGTCCGGGATGTCACTGATCGGGTCCACAGGATTCTAGAGTGGGAGGGAGAACAGCCAGAAGTCATGCTTCATGTTGGTACCAACAACATAGGTGGGAAGAGGGATGAGGTCCTGAACAGTGAGTTTAGTGAGCTAGGCAGAAGGCTGAAGAACAGGACCTCGAGGGTAGTGATCTCAGAATTGCTGCCAGTGCCACGTGATAGTGAAGGGAGGAATAGGAGGAGCTGGCAAATAAATGCGTGGCTGAGAAGTTGGTGCAGGAGGGAGGGTTTTAGATTTTTAGATCATTGGGATCTCTTCTGGGGAAGGTGGGACCCGTACAGAGAGGACGGGTTACACCCGAACCTGAGGGGGGCCAATATCCTTGCGGCCAGGTTTGCTGGGGTGGTTCAGGAGGGTTTAAACTAGATTGCGAGGGGGAAGGGAACCGGAGAAGTAGGTCAGAGGAAGAAGGGGATGGGGAAAAGTCAGATCTGACAGGTAGAGAGGCTTTGAGGAAGGAGAAGCAGAGTACAGGCTATAAAAGTAGTAAGGTGGATGGGCTAAAGTGCATTTACTTAAATGCGAGAAGCATCAGGAATAAGGGAGATGAACTGAGAGCTTGAGTAAGTACATGAAACTATGATATTGTGACTATTACAGAGAGATGGCTGACATCAGGGTAGGAATGGACATTGAATATTCCTGGTTTTCAGTGTTTTAAAAGGGATAGGGAGGGGGGGAGAAGAGGAGGAGGGGTGGCGATACTGGTCAGGGACACTGTTACAGCTGCAGAAAGGGTAGATAATGTAGAAGGATCTTCTCTAGAGTCAATATGGGTGGAAGTTAGGAATAAGAAAGGGGCAGTTACCCTCCTGGTAGTATTCTATAGGCCCCCCGGTAGCAGTAGGGATACTGAGGAGCAGATTGGGAGGCAGTTTTTGGAAAGGTGCGAAAATAACAGGGTTATTATAATGGGAGACTTCAACTTTCCAAATATTGATTGGCACCTACTTAGTGCCCAGGGTTTAGACGGGGCGCAGTTTGTTAGGTGTGTCCAGGACAGATTCCTGACGCAGTATGTTGACAGGCCAACTAGAGGAAATGCCATATTAGATCTAGTTTTAGGTAATGAACCGTGACAGGTGACAGACCTATCAGTGGGTGAGCATTTGGGGGACAGTGACCACTGCTCCATAACCTTTAAAATTGTCATGGACAGGGATAGGAGCAAAGAGGACGGGAAGATATTTAATTGCGGAAAGGCGAATTATGAGGCTATAAGGCGAGAACTTGGGAGCGTAAATTAGGGTGACATTTTTGAAGGGAAATGTACTATGGAGATGTGGTCAATGATCAGGGATCTTTTGCAGGATGTTAGGGATAAATTTGTACCAGTGAGGCAGAGAAGGAATGGCAGGGTGAAGGAACCGTGGGTGACGAGAGAGGTGGAACAACTAGTTAGGAAGAAGGCGGCAGCATACATAAGGTGTAAGCAGCAAGGATTAGACAGGGCTCGTGAGGAATATAGAGTAGCAAGGAAGGAACTTAAGAAAGGGCTGAGGAAAGTGAGAAGGGGACATGAAAAGGCTTTGGCGAGTAGGGTTAAGGAGAATCCCAAGGCTTTTTTCTCGTACGTAAAGAGCAGAAGGATGGCTAGGGTAAAGGTAGGTCCGATTAAAGACAAAGGTGGGAGGATGTGCCTGGAAGCTGTGGAAGAGGGTGAGGTTTTCAATGAATACTTCTCTTCAGTATTCACCAAGGAGAGGGGTTTTGATGACACTGAGGACAGTGTTGGTGAGGGTAACACTTAAGAGTACTGTGTTCAGTTTTGGTCGCCGCATTATAGGAAGGATGTGGAGGCATTGGAGAGGGTGCAGAGGAGATTTACCAGGATGCTGCCTGGATTAGGGCGTATGGAATATGAGGAGATGCTTAAGGTTCTAGGGCTTCATTCACTGGAAAGGAGGAGGATGACGGGAGACATGATAGAGGTATATAAAATATTGAGAGGAATAGATAGAGTAGACAGCCAGCGCCTCCTTCCCAGGGCACCAATATTCAAGATGAGAGGGCATGGCTTTAAGGTTATGGGTGGGAGGTTCAAGGGAGAGGTCAGGGGAAGGTTTTTCACCCAAAGAGTGGTTGGTGCATGGAATGGGATGCCTGGGGTGGTGGTGGAGGCTGATACATTGGACAAGTTCAAGAGACTGTTAGATAAGCACATGGAGGAATTTAAGTTAGAGGGATATGTAGGAGGAAGGGGTTAGATAGTCTTAGGTGTGGTTTGAAGGGCGGCACAACATGGTGGGCCAAAGGGCCTGTATTGTGCTGTATTGTTCTATGGTTCTATGATTAACTGTATAGTCTCTCAGGCTTCAGTCGACTGTTCACACTTTTCAATTAGACAGATGATTATTCTACAAGCAGCAGCTACCGACAAACCTAAAGCTCCTCGTGCAGCATTAGCCAATTTCCAGCAATTTCAGCAAATTAAAACATTGATATCCATCACAATTACATGATATTCATGGCCAATCTGACCAAAATTTGATACAGTTAGAGTGAGTGATTTGAGAATTCCCAGAACTCAAAAATCTTTCATTTTTATATCTCAGAGGAAAACAGAGAAAATTATAGCTTAATTCTCATCCACAATCTCCAAACTGATCAGCTTAGTTGTCCGTGGAATCCTGCCACATTAAAACAGACCGCCACATCTGATTTTAATTCAGCAATTAAATGATGTAATTCATATTGTGATGATATAAAAACTATTGTACAAATGCGTGTTATATAAATGCACAATTTTGTTGTGTTTTTTTCCATAGTAATTATACAAATGGGAAAAGGGCAAGTGAGTCAGAAAGTCATACAGCAAGGTAGTGCATGGGTCAAAAACCACAGAGGAGCAGAATCAGGCCATTCGGCCTATTGAGTCTGTGCCACCATTCAATCATGGCTGATTTCATTTTCAACACCATTCTCCCACCTTCTCCCCATAGCCCTTAACCAAGCAAGAACCTATCAATCTCTGCCTTAAATACACCCAATAACTTGTCCTCCACAGCCCTCTGTGACAACATATTCCACAGATTTCAATACCCTCTGGTTGAAGAAATGTCTCCTTATCTCAGTTTTAAAGGGGCATCCCTGAGGCTTTGCCCACAGATCCTGGACTCTCCTACTGACGGAAACATCCTCTCTACGTGCACTCTATCCAGGCCTTTCAGTATTGGGTAGGTTTCAATGAGATCTGTCCCTTATCCTTCTGAACTCCATCAAGTACAGGCCCAGAGCCATCAAATGCTCCTCATATGTTAAGCCTTTCATTCCTGGGTTCATTCTTGTGAACCTCCTCTGGACCTTCTCCAGGGCCAGCTCATCTTTCCTCAGACACACAGCCCAAAATGGTTCATAATATTCCAAATGCAGCCTTATAAGCCTCAGCAGTACATCCTTGCCTTTGTAATCTAGTCCTCTCGAAATGAATGCTAACACTGCATTTGCCTTCCTTACTACCGACTCAAACTGCAAATTAACCTTAAGGGTATCCTGCACTAGGACTCCTAAGTCCCATTGCACCTCTGATTTCTGAATGCTCTCCCATTTAGAAAATAGTCTACACCTTTATTCTTCCTACCAAAGTGAATACCCCACACTTCCCTACACTGTATTACATCTGCTATTTCTTTGTCCACTCTCCTAACCTGTCCAATTTTTTCTGCAGACTCCCTGCCTCTGCAACATTACTTGTCACTTCACCTATCTTGGTATCATCTGCAAACTTGGCCACAAGGCCATCAGTTCCTTCATCCAGATCATTTATGTATAAAGTAAAAAATTGTGGTCCCAACACTGACCCCTGTGGAACTCCACTAGTCACTGGCAGCCATCCTGAAAAATGACCTCTTTATCCCCACTCTGTCTTTTGCCAGTCAGCTAATCCATGTCTTCTATCTGAACAGCAGGTTGGATCATGTTCACCATGCCCTGCTACATGGAATCTCTAACCACAGTCCCTTCACGACTCTGCACCCTCAAATCTGCATAGTAAGCAGGCTCAGAGTGGCAGTGTGTGGAGCACCACCTCCGAAAATCCCCTGACAAGACTTTCGCAGCAAAGATGATTACAGAGCTTTGTCTTCTATAAAATGTCATTGATTTTAAATTGTTTCAGAAACATTAAGAAACTGTCAAACAGTTAAAAAAAAAACTGGAGAAAATATAGAAATAATTTTTAACATTAAACTGAAGCAAGATTATTTAAGAAAGCTTGCTGAAATTGGAGATAATGCACTAGTTCTGATTTGGCAAAAATATTAAGTTGCGATTCCTCAGAATAACATTGTGACATGCCAGAAGGACTGGGTACCTGCACTGTGTTCCATGCGCACAAATTGGTGTTGGTATTGGTTTATTATTGTCACTTGTACCGAGGTACAGTGAAAAACTTGTCTTGCAAACCGATCGTACAGGTCAATTCATTACACAGTGCAGTTACATTGGGTTAGTACAGAGTGCATTGACGTAGTACAAGTAAAAACAATAACAGTACAAAGTGTCACAGCTACAGAGAAAATGCAGTGCAATAAGGTGCAAGGTTACAACAAGGTAGATCGTGAGGTCCATCTCATTGTATAAGTGAACCGTTCAATAGTCTTATCACAGTGGGGTAGAAGCTGTCCTTAAGTCTGGTGGTACATGCTCTCAGGCTCCTGTATCTTCTACCCGATGGAAGAGAAGAGAGAATGTCCCAGGTGGGTGGGGTCTTTGATTATGCTGGCTGCTTCACCAAGACAACGAGAGGTAAAGACAAGAGTCCAAGGAGGGGAGGCTGGTGTCCGTGATGCGCTGGGCTGTGTTCACAACTCTGCAGTTTCTTGCGGTCCTGGACAGAGCAGTTGCCTGCGGTCCTGGACAGAGCAGTTGCCGTACCAAGCCATGATACATCCAGATAGGATGCTTTCTATGGTGCATTGGTAAAAATTGGTGAGAGTCAAGGGGACAAACCAAATTTCTTTAGCCTCCTGAGGAAGTAGTTTGAGTCGGTAGGAAGGAAGGCAGGCAAATGCAATGTTAGCATTCATATCGAGAGGACTAGAATACAAAGGCAAGGATGTACTGCTGAGGCTTTATAAGGCGTTGGTCAGACTGCATTTGGAATATTATGAACCATTTTGGGCCCTGTGTCTTTAGCCTCCTGAGGAAATTCGGGACTTTAGTTTGGCCAAACATCAGTGGTTTCACTCAGCCATACACACACTGCTAAATTTAGAAAGAAATGGGATAGGAATTTTCCTGGAAGCAGAGACCGAGATCATGACATTTTAAGCTTGAGCCTCAATGGCCTTTCCATCCATACATCCTAATATTACACAACATATTTATTCAATTTACAGGATCTGTACATTACTGACAAGGTGGGCATTTATTGCTCATCCTTTATTGCCCTTCAGGTGGTGGTGAACTGCTGTAATCCCCTGAGTGAAGGTATTTCCACAATCCTACTGGTAAAAAATTCCAGTGAAGGAAGGATGGCAATATATTTCATAGTCAGAACCATACAGGACATGGAGGGGAAGCCGCAGGTGGTGGTGCTCCCACCTAATATTCTTGTCTTCCTTGGTCATAGAATTAAACTGCGGTACATTTTTTTCTAGACAGTATACACTGCAGCCACTGTGCCGCAGTGGTGGAGAGAATGAACATTTATAGTTGATGGATTGCTTTGTCCTGGCTGGCTCAAACTTAAGAGATGTTGGTGCTGCACTCCTCCAGAAAACACTGGAGCATTTCAACATGGCCTGGCCTTGTAGATGCTGGAAAGGTCTTGGTTAATACCACAGGACACCCAGCCTCAAGTCTGCTCTTGTAGCCACTGTATTTTTGTAGCTGATTCTGTTGAGTTTCTGGTCAATAGTGATCCCCAGGATTTTGCTGATGCTACTGAAGTTAAGGGTAGGTGCTTAGACTCTTTTGTTGGAAATGGTCATTGATTGTGTCATGAATGGCCAGCTCTGCCTGAATGTTGTTTAGATCTTGCTGCATGCTAGCATGAACTGCTTCTTTTGATCACGAGTTGTGAGTGGAATTGAACATTGTGCAATCAGCAAAATAATCTTATGATTGAGGAATGTTATTGATGAAACAGCTGAAAATGGTTCAGCCTAGCAAACTACCCTGAAGAAATCCATGCCCATTGACCTCAGTTTTACCAAGGTTCTTTGATGTCACATTTGGTCAGATAACACTCATCTTTGAAATTCAGTAAATTTATTTTTCCATACAAATCAAAAGTACTATATTTAATGCACCCAGACTTGATAGCAAGGTAATAGTGCCAACCTTCACAAAATAAACCACTGCACCCAAGACATAACACCAGCTCATCTTTAGTATATGAACTTGCATCATCTTTGTGGACTACATAATTATATACCAGTTGTACATGATTAAACTCTGTGGGAATATCAATCCAAGATGCTGGAGCAGACAGTACATAACACACCTGCAAGCACCACTGGTGCTCTCTCCACCAGCTCTCATCACTGGTAGGTCAGTGGTGCCCAGTCCTCTGGGTACATCATCCCAACCCATAATCACAGGGTAATTGGAACAAACTGCACAGGCTAGCATATGACAAGTCATTTCCAAATGAATCTAAAAGACCCAAAGATGGGCTGGTAGGTTGTAAAAATTCTCTCAGTGAAGGCAAGTGCCAGAAATAAAAAAAAAATTCAAATGAAATTTAATGGCATGCAAGAGAGTTGCAGGGATGAAGGAAGTGAGGAGTAATGGGGCTGATGGGATTGCTTTGCTGGGAGTCAGCATGGACTGAGTGGCTTCCTGTGCTATTGTACATAAATGCAAGAAATTAAGGAAAAAGAAGACCAGAGTTCGAACCAGGGCTCGATGCTTCGGCAGTCTCTTCTGTGGGAACAGCAGAATAGTGCTTTATGGGACAAGCAGCCAAAGGCACAGACTATTAATGTGCTGACAGAAGTTTGAACCCACAATAATAAATGGGGAATTTAAATTCATGCAATCAAAAGTTGCAATACCAGAATGTGGTAAGAACTCATTTATTTCATGAATGTCCTTCAAGGAAAGATGCCTGTGATCTGTACACATTCTGGCCTGAGATTCCACATGGTTAGGGCAAAAGGGATTGTCACCGTTTTGGGCTAAGACCCTGCAGAAATGGTGACTTCCTCCCCCCTCCAGGTGCAGCTCGACCCAACGAGTTCTTCCAGCAGTCTGTTTTTTGCTCCAGATTCCAGCATCTGCAATCTCGTGTCTCCACTATGAAACCACAGTTGTCAGTGGTTGATAGGGAGGATGAATGTTCTAGGCCACAGAATGACAGCAGTGGACTGGTTAGATAGATGAAATTGGCGAATGGAATTCAGTTCAGACAAGAGCAAGGTAATGCATTTGGGCAGGTAAACAAGGCAAGGAAATATGCAACAAGTATTTAAATCTCTTTGAGGCAGAACCTCAGAATCGAGAATGACTTGCTTTTCTGAGGTGGCTGATTAGGCCAACATGGGAACCTCAGTCTTCCAGATGGAGTTAGGAGGTAGTAACAGAGTAGCTGGCTATTTTCTGCACTCCTTCTGCTATTTACACAGGGCTTGTGTGTTCTACCAGCACATAGGTTCAAGTTTCCAATACCATCTCAAATGCTCCTGGAGTCAGTGGGGATATTGCATTTTTCCCCCAAAGAAGCTTTGAATGCATCCATTAATCTTTTCCTGTGTTGTAATCTCTTTCCACAACAGAGCTCAGAATAGCGTGTCTGCTTTAGAAGTCTGGTGTCAGGCAGGAGAACAACATGGTTTTTCCCAATGGAGCCAACTGAGTATAACTGGGGTCTCAATGCTGGGGATATTGGCTTGGGATAGGACACTGATGGTTCATTCACTCATCTTTCTAAGACTTGAGGATTTTGTGGAATCCTCTTGAAGGATCTTTAAGTGTCCTGAGGTGCCAAGATATATCTTTAAAGTACCTTGAGGTGCCTTCTGTCAGAGACCCAGGTCTTTGACCACATTGGAGGGAACATCCTCTCCACATCCACCTTGCCAGACTTGTTTCAATCAAGTCCCATCCTACTCTTCTGAAGTCCAGGATACAAGTTCTGTTCATCCTGCCCATTCCAACACTGGTCCACCAAACCTTCTGTGAACTGCTTCCAACATATTAACAACCTTCCTTAAATAAGGAGACCAATACTGTACATGGTCTTCCAGAACAAAAAAAAACAGAATGCTGGAAGAACTCTGCAGATTAATTAGCACCTGTGGAGGCAAAAGGTGCAAGTTGACATCCTGGTTCAAGACCCTGCATCATAGAACATAGAACAATTACAGCACAATTCAGGCCCTTCGGCCCACAAAGCTGTGCCGAACATGTCCCTACCCTAGAAATTACTAGGCTTACCCATAGCCCTCTATTTTACTCAGCTCCATGTACCTATCTAGCAGTCTCTTGAAAGACCCTATCGTATCAGCCTCCACCACCGTTTCCGGTAGCCCATTCCACCCACTCACCACTCTCTGAATAAAAAAACTTACCCCTGACATCTCCTCTATATCTACTCCCCAGCACCTTAAACCTATGTCCTCTTGTGACCACCAATTCAGCCTTGGGGAAAAGCCTCTATCTACCCTATCAATACCTCTCATCATCTTATACACCTCAATCAGGTCCCCCCTCATCCAAGGAGAAAAGGCCGAGTTCCCTCAACCTGCTTTCATAAGGCATGCTCCACATCCCAAGCAGCATCCTTGTAAATCTCCTCTGCACCCTCTCTATGGCTTCCACATCTTTCCTGTAGTGAGGCGACCAGAACTGAGCACAATAGTCCAAGTGGGGTCTGACCAGGGACCTATATAGCTGCAACAATACCTCATGGCTCCTAAATTCAATTCCTCGATTGATGAAGGACAATACACCATATGCCTTCTTAACCACAGAGTCAACCTGCACAGCTGCTTTGAGTGTCCTATGGACTCGGACCCCAAGATCCCTCTGATCCTCCACACTGCCAAGAGTCCTACCATTAAGACTATATTCTGCCAACATATTTGACCTAACAAAATGAACCACTTCACACTTATCTGGGTTGAACTGCATCTGCCACTTCTCAGCCCAACTCTGCATCTTATTTATATCCCTCTGTGACCTCTGACAGCACTCCAAACTATCCACAACACCCCCAACCTTCATGTCATCCGCTAACTTACTAACCCACCCCTCCACTTCCTCATCCAGATCGTTTATAAAAATCACAAATAGTAAGGGTCCCAGTACAGATCCCTGAGGTACACCACTGGTCACTGATCTCCACTCAGAATATGACCCTTCAACAACCACTCTTTGCCTTCTGTGGGCCAGCCAGTTCTGGATCCACACTGCAATGTCCCCTTGCATCCCATGTCTCCTCACCTTCTCCATAAGCCTCGCATGGGGTACCTTATCAAACGCCTTGCTGAAATCCATATACACTACATCTACTGCTCTCCCTTCATTGATGTGCTTAGTCACATCCTCAAAAAATTCAATCAGGCTCATAAGGCAGGACCTGCCCTTGACAAAGCCATGCTGACTATTCCTAATCATATTATATCTCTCCAAATGTTCATAAATCCTGCTCCTCAGGATCTTCTCCATCAGCTTACCAACCACTGAGGTAAGACTCACCGGGTCTATAATTTCCTGGGCTATCCCTACTCCCCTTCTTGAATAAGGGAACAACATCCACAACCTTCCAATCTTCCGGAACCTCTCCCATCTCCACGGACGACACAAAGATCATCGTCAGAGGCTCCGCAATCTCCTCCCTCGCCTCCCACAGCAACCTGGGGTACATCTCATCCGGTCCTGGTGACTTATCTAACCTGATGCTTTCCAAAAGTTTCAGCACCACCTCTTTTCTAACATCTACATGCTCAAGCTTTTCAGGCCGCTGCAAGTCCCCACTACAATCCCCCAGATCTTTTTCCCTGGTGAATACTGACATAAAGTATTCATTAAGTACCTCTGCTATTTCTTCCCAATCCATACACACTTTCCCACTGCTGCACTTGATAGGCCCTATCCTTTCACATTTCATCCTCTTACTCTTCACATATTTGTAGAATGCCTTGGGGTTTTCCTTAATCCTGCCCGCCAAGGCCTTCTCATGTCCCCTTCTGGTTCTCCTAATCTCTTAAATTCCTTCCTTTTAGCCTTGTACTCATCCAGATCTCTAACATTACCTAGCTCTCTGTACCTTTTGTATGCTTTTCTTTTCCTTTTGACTAGATTTATTATAGCCTTCATACACCACAGTTCCTGTATCCTGTCATGACTCCCGTCTCATCGGAACATGTCTATGCAGAGCTCCGCAGAAATATCCCCTGAATATTTGCCACATATCTTCTGTACTTTTCCCAGAGAACATCTGTTCCCAATTTAATCTTCCAATTTCCTGCCTGAGAGCCTCATAATTCCTTTTTCTCCAAGTAAACACCTTTCTAGCCTGTCTATTCCTATCCCTCTCCAGTGCTAACGTAAAGGAGATAGAATTATGATCACTATCACCAAAATGTTCACCCACTGAGAGATCTAACACCTGACTAGGTTCATTACCCACTATCAAATCAAGCACAGCCTCTCCTCTTGTAGGTCTATCTACATACTGTGTCAAGAACCCTTCCTGAACACATCTAACAAACTCCACCCCATCTAAACCCCTATCTGGAGATGCCAATCGATGTTTGGAATCCCCCATCACAACAACTCTGTTATTCTCACACCTTTCCAGGATCTGCTTCCCTATCTGCTCCTCAATAACCCTGTCACTATTGGGCGGCCTATAAAAAAACCCCCAGCGCCGTTATTGACCCCTTCCTGTTCCTAACCTCCACCCGCAGAGACTCCGTAGACAATCCCTCCACAACGTCCACCTTTTCATATTCCAGAAGGACTCAATAATGCCCTATGTAACTGAAGCATAACCTCCCTATTTACATACAATTCTCCTAGCAATAAGCAGTAACATTATTCAGGTAAGCATATTCAGCTGAATAACATGTATTCAGGTAAGCAGTAAAATTGCTTACCTGAATACATGCCTTTGAGAACCATGCATGAGGACATCCAGACCACCTTTGCATCTTGAGCTCTGCACTCTCGTTTAGATAAAATGCTTTTAAAATTTCACATTTTTTTGATCATACTGTTTATCAGATCTTTGCCCATTGCTTACCTACAAGCCTTTGTAGCTTCATGCCTTCCAAAAAAACTTATGAATTCTGAATACAATTTACTGTTAGTAATGACCAAATTCTTCAACATAATTCACTGCATGTGAAGGCCTTCTGTACATTTCTGAAAAAATGGTTAATCAGTGAAACAAATGTAAACCTTCCTTCCATATCAACACTCGAGTTTTAAAACAGCAATTCAGTTTATCAGTGGTATGGAGTCACAATCGGTGTGAGGGAGAAGAGCCTAATGGGCTGATTCATTACTTACTGCACAAAAAAGTAAATGCAATTAGGCTTGTACTCCCTGATCACTGCCACACAGGAGCTAATCTACCATGTTCCTCACCACCAATCCCAACTTCTACACTATCTGTCCATGACATCCAGTACTTGCAACAACTGTCTCATATCTACCTCTTGCAGAATACCTTATATTGAGATGGACTCTTCACACAGTCTTGTCATCCAATCAGCCAGTTTTCTGACTTCTGCACTGCCTCACTCCAGTTCAAGTGTAACTTTTATCTTTCAACCTTTCTACTTTTACTAGTCACAGAATGGAAGACGAACATTTGGCCCAATGACTCTGTACTAGCGTTATAGAACATAACAGCACAGTATAGGCCCTTTGGCCCATGATGGTGTGCCAGCATTTTCTCCTGCTCTAAGATCTATCTAACCCTTCCCTCCCACATAGCTCTCCATTTTTCTATCATTCATGTGCTTATCTAAGAGTCTCTTAAATGTCCCTAATGCATCTGCCTCCACCACCTCTGCTGGCAGCGTGTTTCATGCACCCACCACTCCGTGTAAAAAAAAAGACTTGCCTCTGACATCCCCCCCATACCTTCCTCTGATCACCTTAAAATTATGCCCCCTCATGTGAGCAATTTGCACCCTGAGAAAAAGTCTCTGACTGTCCACTCGATCTATGCCTCTTATCATCTTGTACACCTCTATCAAGTCACCTCTCCTCCTCCTTCGCTCTCAAAAGCCCTAGCTTGCTCAGACTATAAGAGATGCTCTCTAATCCAGGCAGTATCCTGGTAAATCTCCTCTGCACCCTCTCTAAAGCTTCCACATCCTTCCTATAATGAGGCAACCAGAACTGAACACAATACTCCAAGTGTGGTCTAACCAGAGTTTTATAGAATTGTAACATTACCTGGCCGCTCTTGAACTCAATACCCTGACTAATGAAGGCCAACACACCATATACATTCTTAACAACTCCATCAACTTGCGCAGCAACCTTGAGGGACCTATAAGACCGTTACAGTTAGTCCCACTCCACTGTCCTCTCTCTGCAGCCTGCAAATTCATTCCTTTTGGAGATTTTGTCAACATCATTCCATATATTTTCATTTTGATGACTTTCCCAATTATTTTCATTCTACCCCTGTTCTTATTCAGCCCCCACTTTGCCAAAAGCAACAGTTTGT
This sequence comes from Pristis pectinata, assembly GCF_009764475.1. NCBI lineage: Eukaryota > Metazoa > Chordata > Chondrichthyes > Rhinopristiformes > Pristidae > Pristis > Pristis pectinata. The sequence continues at coordinate 331,161 of NC_067408.1, read as the reverse complement.
CTATCTACTATCAATAGCATTCTTGATTTTAAATACCTCTATCAGAGCTCCTCAGAGCCTCCTATGTTCCAAGGGGAATAACCATGATTTTGCTGGTCCTTCCACTTTGCCAAATTTCTCATCGCTGGAATCATTCTGGTAAATCTCTTCTGCATTTGCGTTAATCCTTTACATCTTTCCTAAAACTGAATACTAATGCAGGAAAGTGAGCAGTGATTCTCCTCTAAGCTGAAACTCTGAGCAGATTAGTATATCCAGTTTTTAACAACTTTTTTGTCTATAAATCCAAGTCTCAGGTTCCCTGTGTTTTTAAGTGCTCCTCGCTGCACTTGGTCTGCTAAGTCTTGAACCTCCCGTATTTCATAAGAGTCATAGAGTCAGACAGCATGGAAACAGGCCCTTCAGCCCAACACGTTGATGCCGACCACAGTTCCCATCTCAGCGAGTCCCATTTGCCTGCCTTTGGCCCATATCCCTCTAAACCTTTCCTATCCACGTACCTGTCCAAGTGCCTTTTCAAATGTTGTTAATGTACCTGCCTCATCCACTTCCTCTGGCAGCTCGTTCCATATACTGACCACCCTCTGGGTGAAAAAGTTATCCCTCAGGTTCCTGTTAAATCTCATCCCTCTCACCTTAAACCTGTGCCCTCTGGTTCTTGATTCCCCAACCCTGGGAAAAGGACTGTGCACATTGACTTAATTCAAAAGGAATGTGAAGTTTACCCTGAAACCAGGTCTGAAATGTAAGGGATTAATATCATCTCCTGCATTCAGTGCTGCAAGTGTGGCCTCCTCTACATTGGTGACACCAAATGTAGACTCGGTGACCATTTTGCAGACCACCTGTGCTCTGTACATAACCGCAATCTGCATTTCCCCGTTGCCAGTCACTTCAGCTCCCCCTCCCACACCATCACTGATACGTCAACCCTCGGCCTCCTCCACTGCCAGGAGAATTCCAAGTGCAAACTGGAGGAACAGCACCTCATTTTCCACCTTGGAACCTTGCAGCCTAACAGCAGGAACATTGGATTCTCCCACTTTAGGTAATCCCCACCCCCACCATGCTACTTCTCTTCTTCTCTCTCCCAGCCTCTCTCCCTTTTTTCTGCCCTTTTTTTTTCTTTCTCTCCTACCTTTGACCCATCCCCTGGTGGATCTGCTCTCCCCTCCTCTCCTGCCTATCACTATCTCTTACCTGCATCTACCTATCACCACCTTGTGCCCACCCCACCTCCCCTCTTTTGACCACCTACCACTGATCTGCTTTTCCTTCCTATATATTGGGCTTCCCCTTTTCCTATCTTGAGTCCTGAAGAAGGGTCCTGACCCAAAACATTGACTGCCTGCTTTTCTCCACGGATGCTGCCAAGCCTGCTGAGTTCCTCCAGCATCACCATGTTTTCCATTGAGATCCCAGCATCTGCAGTCCTTTGATTCTCATTGAGGGGTACAGATAGGGCATTTACACATAGCAGAGGGATACAAAACTGGATGGCTTGGTTTAACATAGATGGGGACTTGATGGTCAGCATAGATATGATGGGCCGAAGGGCAAGTGTCTGTGCTCTATGACTCTGTTCACAATGTACATCAATGATCTGGATTCAGGAACGCCAAACGTAATATTGCAAAATTTGCTGACAACATGACACTGGGTGGGATTGTGAGCTGTGAAGAGGATGCAAGGAGACCTCCCAGTGGTCACCCACTTCAATTCCACATCCCACTCCCACACTGACATGTCTATCCATGGCCTCCTCTACTGCCACCCTGAGGCCAGACCCAGGTTGGAAGAACAACACCTCATATTCACCTTGGGAGTCTCCAAACTAACATCGATTTCTCCAACTTTCGGTAACCCCTCCCCTTCTTTTTCTCCCCCCCCACCCCCCCAACTCCTTTGTCTTCCCTTATTCCTGTGGCTCCCTTCCCCTGCCTTGATGACCTACCCACCTCCTCTTCTCCCCTCCTCCATTCTTTATTCCATGGGACGTATGGGTTAGGAAGTTGTGGGCATGCTATGTTGGCGCCAAAAGCATGGCGACACTTGCGGGCTGCCCCCAGAACACTCTATGCAAAAGATGCATTTCACTGTGTTTTGATGTACATGTGACCAATAAAGATATCTTATATCTCCCACCAGATTCCTTCTTCTTCAGCTCTTTGCCTCTTCTACCTGTCACCTCTCAGCTTATTACATCTTCCCCCCTCCCCCACCCACCTACCTTCCTCTCTCACCTGGACTTGCCTATCACCTGAACTCACCTATCCCCTGCCTGCGTGTGATCCTCCCCCTCCCCCCACATTCTGGCTTCTGCCCCCTTCCTTTCCAGTCCTGATGAAGGGTCTCGGTCCGAAATGTCGACTGTTTATTTCCCTCCATGGATGCTGCCTGACCTGCTGAGTTCCTCCAGCACTTTTTACTGTCCCAGATTATTAGTTAGTAGGAGAATGTAGTATTACAGCTTCAGAATCAAAGGATATCCCTTTAAAACTGAGATGAGGAATTTCTTCAGCCAGAGGGTGGTCCATCTGTGGAATTTGTTGCCACAGAGGGTTGTGAAGGTCATCATCGGATGTATTTAAAGCAGAGGTTGTTAGTTCTTGATTGATAAGGGGGTTAAGGGTTATGGATAGAAGGCAGGAGAACGGGGTTGAAAAAAATCAATATGATTGAATGGCAGAGCAGACTCGAAGGGCCAAATGGCCTAATTCTGCTCCCATATGTTCTGGTCTTATGGCTGGAAAACAACTTGCCTTGGAGGGAGAAGATCCAGTTGTCATGGTCCATGAAGGCACTAATGACAAAAGGGAGGACTCGGAAGGAGGTTTTGCTGATGGATTACAAGGAGGTCAGAGCAAAATTTTTAAGAAAAACCACAAGGGAGATAACATCTGGATTATTACCTGAGTGACATGCAAATTGGCAAAGGGTAAATAGGATTAGAGAGGTAAATATGCAGCTCAGAATATGGTGGGGTAGAAATGAGTGATGGAACACTGGCACCAGTACTGGGGAAATGGAGAGTTGTTCCATTGGGATGAACTTCACCTGATCCATGCTGGGACCAGTATCCCAGTGAATCACATAAATAGGGCTATATACAGAGCTTTCAACTAAATAGGAGGGGAGAGGCTCCAAGGACAGGATATTCAATAAATCAGGAGATGAGAGCACTGGCACAGGATAACATGGGGGAAATTGACAAGCAAAGTGTAACATGGTGGGGCAGAAAATATAAAAAATGGTTGCAGGGTGACCAGAAATGGGTGCTTGGTATTCCAGGTTATAAAATATTCCAAAAGAACAAGCCTAAAGAGAAAGGAATGAAGTAGCATTGTTAATCAAACAAGGTATTAGAGCAGTGTTGTGTCATGATATGGAAGCAGTGGATAGTAATGTAGAATTGGTTTGGGTTGAAATCATGAATAGCAGAGGAAAGAAGACATGGGTGGTAGTTGTGACCTCTCGATAGGGTACAGCATAAATGGGGGAATATCTCCGGCATGTTTGAAGGAAACAGCAGTTGTCATGGGAGAATTTAATCTACATATCCATTGGACAAATCAAACTGGCAAGTCTATCGAAGAAGAATTTGCAATGAGTGTCTGGGAATGGTTCTTAGAACAGCCAGTTACAGAACCTACTTGCTAACTGGCTATTTTAGATTTGGTCATGAGTAATGGAGGATTAATAAGAAATCTTGTGATTAACGATCCCCTTGGAGGTAGTAACCACAATATGATAGTATTTCAGATGCAGTTATAGGGTACCACAGGGCAAAAATCACCACCTTCAACTTAAAGAACGGCAACTATAAAGATATGAATCAGTTGTCCAAGCTGGTCTGGGAAAATAAGATAAGAAACCGTGAACAGTGTCTAAAGTCATAGACAGTGAAGAGAAGTATCAAGAATTACACCGGGATTTTTAATTGGCTGGGTAGGTGGACTAAGGATTGGCAAATAGAATTTAATTCAGGTAAGTGCAAATTGTTACATTTTGGAAGGACAAATCAAGGTAAGACTTTTACATTGAATGGAAGGGCCCCAGACACTGTTGTAGAACAGAGGGATCTTGGAGTACAGGTGCATAGTTCCCTGAAAGTGGAATCATAGGTAGACAAGGCAATGAAGAAGACTTCTGGCATATTGGCCTTCATCAGTCAGGGCACTGAATACAGAAGTTGGGAGGCTATGTTGCGATTGTACAAGATGTTGGTTAGGACACTCTTGGAGTATTGTGTTCAGTTTTGGTCACCCTGTCATAGAAAGGATGTGATTAAACTGGAAAGTCTGGAAAAAAAAGATTTAAGGTTGCTGCCAGGACTCGAGGAACTAAGTTATAGGGAGAGGTTAGACAGGCTGGAGTGTAGGAGACTGAGGGGTGATCTCATAGAGGTACAGTGCCATGCAAAAGTTTGGGCACCCCTGGTCAAAATTTCTGTTACTGTGAATAGTTAAGTGAGTAGAAGATGGACTGATCACCAAAAGTCATAAAGTTAAAGATGAAACATTCTTTTCAACATTTTAAGCAAGATTAGTGTATTATTTTTGTTTTGTACAATTTTAGAGTGAAAAAAAGGAGCACCATGCAAAAGTTTGGGCACCCCAAGTGACTTGAGCTCTTAGATAACTTTTACCAATGTCTCAGACCTTCATTAGCTTGTTAGGGCTATGGCTTGTTCACAGTCATTGTTAGGAAAGGCCCGGTGATACAAATTTCAAAGATTTATAAATACCCTGACTCCTCAAACCTTGTCCCAACAATCAGCAGCCATGGGTTCCTCTAAGCAGCTGCCTCGCACTATGAAAATTCAAATAAATGATGCCCACAAAGCAGAAGGCTATAAGAAGATAGCAAAGCATTTTCAGGTAGCCGTTTCCTCAGTTCGTAATGTAATTAAGAAATGGCAGTTAACAGGAATGGTGGAGGTCAAGTTGAGGTCTGGAAGACCAAGAAAACTTTCCGAGAGAACTGCTCGTAGGATTGCTAGAAAGGCAAACCAAAACCCCCATTTGACTGCAAAAGACCTTCAGGAAGATTTAGCAGACTCTGGAGTGGTAGTGCACTGTTCTACTGTGCAGCAACATCTGCACAAATATGACCTTCACGGAAGAGTCATCAGAAGAAAACCTTTCCTGCATTCTCACCACAAAATTCAGCATCTGAAGTTTGCAAAGGAACATCTAAACAAGCCTGATGCATTTTGGAAACAAGTCCTGTGGACTGATGAAGTTAAAATAGAACTTTTGGCCACAATGAGCAAAGGTATGTTTGGAGAAAAAAGGGTGCAGAATTTCATGAAAAGAACACCTCTCCAACTGTAGAGCACGGTATTGGTATTGGTTTATTATTGTCACTTATACCGAGGTGCAGTGAAAAGCTTGTCTTACAAACCAATCGTACAGGTCAATTCATTACATATTGCAGACACATTGAGTTAGTACAGAGTGCATTGAGGTAGTACAGGTAAAAACAATAACAGTACAGAGTAAAGTGTCACAGCTACAGAGAAAATGCAGTGCAATAAGGTGCAAGGTCACAAGATAGATCATGAGGTCATAGTCCATCTCATTGTATAAGGTAACCATTCAATAGTCTTATCACAGTGGGGTAGAAGCTGTCCTTAAGTCTGGTGGTATGTGTCCTCAGGCTCCTGTATCTTCTACCCGATGGAAGAGGAGGAGAAGAGAGAATGTCCTGGGTGGGTGGGGTCCTTTGATTATGCTGGCTGCTACACCAAGACAACGAAAGGTAAGACAGAGTCCAAGGAGGGGAGGCTGGTGTCCGTGATGTGCTGGGCTGTGTCCACAACTCTCTGCAGCTTCTTGCGGTCCTGGGCAGAACAGTTGCCGTACCAAGCCGTGATACATCCAGATAGGATGCTTTCTATGGTGCATCGTTAAAAGCTGGTGAAAGTCAAAGGGGACAAACCAAATTTCTTTAGCCTCCTGAGGAAGTAGAGGCGCTGGTGAGCTTTCTTGGCCGTGGCATCTACACGATTTGACCAGGACAGGCCATTGGTGATGTTCACTGCCCAGAACTTGAAGCTGTCAACCCTCTCGACCTCACATCATTGATGTAGACAGATGCATGTACACCGCCCCCTTTCCTGGTCAATGACCAGCTCTTTTGTTTTGTTGACATTGAGGGAAAGGTTGTTGTCATGACACCATTCCACTAAGCTCTCTATCTCCTTCCTGTACTCCCGACTCATCGCTGTTTGAGATACGGCCTACACGGTGGTATCATCTTGCAAACTTGTAGATGGAGTTAGAGCAGAATCTGGCCACGCAGTCATGAGTGTATAGGGAGTAGAGTAGAGGGCTGAGGACGCAGCCTTTGTGGGGCACCAGTGTTGAGAATAATGTCAGAGGTATTGCTGCCTATCCTCACTGATTGTGGTCTGTTTGTTAGAAAGTCAAGGATCCAGTTACAGAGGGAGGTGTTGAGTCCTAGGTCTCAAGAGTTTGGTGACAAGCTTGCTTGGAATTATTGTACTGAAGGCAGAGCTGTAGTCAATAAACAATAGTCTAACATATGTGGATCTAATGGGAGTGGATCGATCATGCTTTGGGCTTGTGTTTGCAGCAGTGGCACGGGAACATTTCACTGGTAGAGGGAAGAATTGAATTCAATTAAATACCAGAAAATTCAGGAAGCAAACATCACACCGTCTGTAAAAAAGCTGAAGATGAAAAGAGGATGGCTTCTACAACAGGACAATGATCTTAAACACACCTCAAAATGCACAATTGATTACCTCAAGAGGCACAAGCTGAAGGTTTTGCCATGGCCCTCACAGTCCCCCGACCTAAACATCATCGAAAATCTGTGGATAGACCTCAAAAGAGCAGTGCATGCAAGACTGCCTAAGAATCTCACAGAACTAGAAGCCTTTTGCAAAGAAGAAAGGGTGAAAATCCCCCAAACGAGAGTTGAAGGACTCTTAGCTGGCTACAGAAAGTGTTTACAAGCTGTGATATTTGCCAAAGGGGTTGTTACTAAGTACTGACCATGCAGGGTGCCCAAACTTTTGCTTCGGGCCTTTTTCCTTTGTTATATTGAAACCATAAAAGATGCAAATAAAAAGTAATCTTGCTTAAAATATTAAAGAAATATGTCATCTTTAACTTTATGCCTTTTGGAAATCAGGTCATCTTTTACTCGCTTAGCTATTCACAGTAACAGAAATTTTGACCAGGGGTGCCCAAACCTTTGCATGCCACTGTATAAAAAAATCATGTGCAGCATAGATAGGGTGAGCGGTCTTTTTTCCAGGGTTGGGGAATCAAAAACTAGAGGACATAGTTTTAAGGTTGGAAGCGAAAGGTTTAATAAGAACCTGAGCTTTTTTAAGCCTTTTGTTTTTACACAGCAGGTGGTAGATATATGGAACCAACTGCCAGACGAAGTGGTTGAGGCAAGTATATTAGATACATATAAGAAGTATGCGGACAGGAGTTTGACAAGAGTTTAGAGGGATATGGGCCAAGTGCTGGGAAATGGGATTAGCTTCAATGGGTCAAGGGGTCTTTTTCCATGCCTTACGACTATGATGCTAAACAGGTTAGTGGACAAGCAGTGGCAGATATTCAAACAGCTGATCCATAACTCTCAGCAGGAATTTATCCCAATTAGAAAGGACGTTGAAGACAATATCAAATTGAAAGTATGGCATACAAAGTCGCAAAGGGTTGGTGGTAGGCAAGAGGATAGGGAAAGTTTTTTTAAGATCCAGCAGTGAAAGACTAGTTCATTGGGGAGAAAATTGATTTTGAAAGAAAACTTGCCTGCAATATCAAACAAACAGCAAGAGGTTCCTATAATAGGAAGAAGATAGCCAAGGTAAGTGTATGAGGCTGGTGAATTAATAACAAAACAAAGAAAAGGCAGATCTGCTAGATCAATTTTTTTTTGCATCAGTCTTCACCATGGTGGACACTTAATATCCTCAGGAAAACAGATGAGCTAATTTCAAAAAAAAAACAGGGCGTAACTTGTAAAACTTCTAATTACAAGGGATAAAGGTATCACAGAGAAACTCACAGGGGTAAAGATAGACAAATCAAGACCTGATGGCCTGCACTCGAGGATTTTAAAGGAAGTGGCTGAAGAGATAGTGTATCCAATGTTTGAAACTTTTCAAATTTCGTTAAATTGCGGGAAGGCACTGGAAGATTGGAAAATAGCCTTGTTCAAAAAGGGAGAAATAGAGAAGATGGGGAACTACAGGCCAGTTAGTTTAACATCTATTGTTGGCAAGATGCGCAAGTCAATAATCAAACTAATAACAACTGATCACTTAGGAAATAGAATATAATCAAACTTAGTCAACATGGTTTTATGAAAGGTAAATCGTGCTTGAGGACATGAAAGGAAGAGTTGATAAAGCAAAACTTATAGATGTAGCGCATGTAGACTTCCCAAAGGCATTTGACAAGGTGCCACATTAGAGGCTGGTGGATAAAGGGTTGGAGTTTCACAATCAGGAAATTTAGGTACGTCTGCACCTGGAGTACTGCGCAAGGTTATGATCCCTTTACCCAAGGAGATAGCAGCACTGGATACAATCCAAAAAGATTACCCAGTCTAATTCCTGGGATGAGAGGATTGCCCTGTCAAGGGAAGCTCAACAATTTGGGTTTGAATTCTTGGAGTTTAGAAGAATGAGAGGTGACCATATTCAAACATATAAGATCCTAAAGTGGAGCGACAGAGTAGATAGGTAGGAGAAAAAAAACACAGGGATGAGGGCCTGCAGTATGAATATAGGAGTTTGACTGAAGGTCAATAAGTAGAACCTCAAGGGATATAATCTCTGGATTAATCACCACGCCACATGCTAGTGAGAGTAAGAATAGAAGGCCAAGGCATGGCTGAGGAGCTGGTGCAGGAAGAAGGGATTCAAGTTCTTGGACTATGGGAGACACAAGAAACTGCAGGTGCAGGAATCTGAGCAAAAAACAATCTGTGGAGGAAATGGACGGTCAACATTTCAGGTTGAGACCACCCCCCCCCCCCCCCCGCCATCTTTTGTCCAATTTGAATCTTTTACCCAGGGAAAAGGAATCAAAAACTAGAGGGCATAGGTTTAAGGTGAGAGGGGAAAGATTTAAAAGAGACCCAAGGGGCACCTTCTACACACAGAGGTTAATAGATGTGTGGAATGAGCTGCCAGTGGAAGTGGTTGAGGCAGGTACGATAACATTTAAAAGACATTTGGATAGGTACATGTATAAAGAACGTTTAGAGGGATTCGGGCCAAACACAAGCAAATGGAAAGTTGGTTAGATTGGTATCTTGGTTGGCATGGACGAGTTGAGCCAAAGGGCCTGTTTCCGTGCTCTATGACTCTAATATCTCATACACAATGCCAAATCCAGGTGTCACTTGGCCTAAATTGGCAAGCTGTAACTAGTGGGGTGCCACCATGATTAGTGCTGGAGGCTCAGCTATTTTTAGTTTATATTTATGACTAATGGAGACACTGAACTTGCCAACAATGAGTCTTCAAAGCTAGGACAGGTTAAGGGAGTGGGCAAAAGGATGGCAAAGGAAAACCAGAGCACTGTGCTCCTCTTTGCTCCCTCTCAGTCTTGGCAGAAACACAAAAGCTGAATTCCATTGGTGCAAAGTGAATAACTGCCATGACATCAAGACCGTGCTCAACTGTGTGGGGCATCAAACGACTGTGGTAAAAGTTATGAGCATCAAGGCAAATACGTCTTATACTGGAATCAATCTCACACAAAGGAAGATGGTCCCAGCTGTAGGACTTGGATGCAACAACTCCTCAGACAATGCCCCAATGATCTACCTTCTATCATTAGACTGCAAGTACCAGAGTCTGATGATTGCACGATTTTCAGTTCCTAACAAAGCTCCTCAGAGACTGAAGCAATCAGTGCTTGAATGCAACAAGACCTAGACAACAGTCACATACAAGGTGACACATGAAACAGCATTTGTGCCAACAAGTGCCACGTAATAACCATCTTCAACAAGAGTGCCACTGACATTACCATGTCCACCACTTTCAACATACTCATAGGCTGAAGCTGGATAAATAGTGTCTCTAAAAGAAAGTCCGAGGCATCTTACATCCACCGCAATCACAGAACAGGTGACGTACCTCCTGACTCCCACAAGAGTGCTACTACATTAACACTCAAGCTCAGTATCATCCAGGACAAAACAGCCTGCCTGATGGCACCACCCACCACTATAAACATTCATCTCCTCCTACAGTGAAGCACTGTGGATAAGAACAGAAGAAATATTAGCAGGAATGCTGATCAGCACCAATCCTGTTCTGCCACTCAATAAGATCATAACTGATGCAATCTTGGTCTCAACACCACATTCCTGTTCTCTTCCCATACCCTGACACCCTTCTATTCTAAATTAATATTCAACCTTAGCCATATTCAAAAAATCCATGTCAACAACTCACTGAGTTTGAAGAATTCCAAAGATTCACAACCCTCAGAGAAAGTATGCTCCTAATTCTAGATAATCCCACTGGGAAACTTCCCTTCATCCATCTGCCAATTCCCCTTGGAATTTTATGCATTTCAATAAACGCCTCATCCTTCTAAACGAGAATGAGTATAGGCCCAACCCAGCTCAGCCTTTCTTTATAGCCAACTCTTTCATCCCATGAATCAATCCTGTCACCTCCTCTGCACTGCCTCCAAAGCAAGTTTATCATTCCTTAAATATGGAGACCCTTTATTGCAAGTTACACATAGAACTCCAGGTGAAGTCTCATCAATGTTCCAGAAAGATGCGTCAATACTTCTTTATAACAGCTTGCAAGAAAGGGTAACGTTCCATTACCCTTCCAAGTTAATTGCTGTACCTGTGCGCTGACCCTTTGTGTTTCATACACAAGCACCCACAGATCCTCTTGTACAGCAGCATTATGCAGATTCACTCCATTTAAATCATTTCCTTTTTCATTTTTCCTTCCAAAGTGGTTAACTCTACATTTTCCCATTTTTACTCCACCTGCCAATTTCTTGCCCACCTACAATGCTTCACAAGGCTCACTATTTGCTATTGTTGTTTCATCAGCAAATTTAGCTTGGTCCCTTCAACCAGATCATTAACAGGGAATGTAAACTAATGAGACCCTAGCACTGATCACTACGGCATCCCACTGGTCACTGACCGACAATCTAAAAATGACCCACTTAGACAGATACGTGAACAAGCAGGGAATAGAGAGATGCAGACCACGTACAGGCAGATGAGATTTGTTAAGAGTGGCATTATGGTTAGTGCATGCATGGTGGGGCAAATGACCTGTTCCTGTGCTGTACTATTCTATTCTATGTTGTTGTTAATCAGGCCATACCAATATATTATCCCCTACTGTGTGTGCTCTTTATCTTGCTCAGCAACCTTTTGTGGCACTTTATCAACTGGAGGGTTTAAACTAGTGAAGCAGGTGGGTGGGACCTGGAATGATAGTAGAGCAGGTGGGGACTCAAGAATTCTTTGAGGAGGTGACGAGGAAGATTGATGAGGGTAGTGTGGTGGATGTGGTCTATATGGATTTTAGTAAGGCATTTGATAAGGTACCTTATGGTAGGCTTCTTCAGAAGGTCAGAGGCCAAGGGATCCAGAGAAGCTTGGCTGTGTGGATTAGGAATTGGCTTGCCTGTAGAAAGCAGAGGGTTGTGGTGGAAGGAGTGCCCTCGGATTGGAGGGCAGTGACTAGTGGTGTCCCGCAGGGATCGGTTCTGGGACCTCTACCTTTTGTGATATTTATAGACGACTTAGATGAGGGGGTGGAAGGCTGGGTTAGTAAGTTTGCGGACGACACTAAGATCGGTGGTGTTGTGGATAGTGTGGAGGGCTGTCAGAACTTACAGAGGGACATTGATAGGGTGCAGAGCTGGGCTGACAAGTGGCAGATGGAGTTCAATCCAGAGAAGTGTGAGGTGGTACACTTTGGAAGGACAAACTCCAGGGCAGAGTACAGGGTAAATGGCAAGGTACTTGGCAGTGTAGAGGAGCAGAGGGATCTGGGGGTTCAAATTCACAGTTCACTGAAAGTTGCCTCACAGGTGGATAGAGCAGTTAAGACGGCCTATGGGATGTTAGCTTTCATAAATCGTGGGATTGAGTTTAAGAGCTGCGAAGTGATGATGCAGCTTTACAAAACTCTAGTGAGACCACACTTAGAGTACTGTGTTCAGTTTTGGTCGCTGCATTATAGGAAGGATGTGGAGGCGTTGGAGCGGGTGCAGAGGAGATTTACCAGGATGCTGCCTGGATTAGAGCGTATGGAATATGAGGAGAAGCTTAAGGTGCTAGGGCTTTATTCACTGGAAAGGAGGAGGATGAGGGGAGACATGATAGAGGTTTATAAAATATTGAGAGGAATAGATGGAGTAGACAGCCAGCGCCTCCTTCCCAGGGCACCAATGCTCAAGACGAGAGGGCATGGCTTTAAGGTTATGGGTGGGAGGTTCAGGGGAGATGTCATGGGGAGGTTTTTCACCCAGAGAGTGATTGGTGCATGGAATGCACTACCTGGGGTGGTGGTGGAGGCAGATACATTGGACAGGTTCAAGAGTTTGTTGGATAGACACATGGAGGAATGTGAGATAGACGGATATGCGGGAGGAAAGATTTAGATAGTGTGAGGGTGGTTTGATGGACGGTACAACATGGTGGGCCGAAGGGCCTGTTTTGTGCTGTATGGTTCTATGGTTCTAATATGCAGAAAATAGAACAGGCAAGAACAGTGGGCAGAGTAGACAGAGATAGGTGGGGAAGCATGAGTGGGCTGGTAGGCTAACTGCATTTGCTTTAATGCAAGGAGTCTCAAAGGTAAAATTGATGAGCTAAGAGCATGGATCAGCACATGGGATTATCATATTATTGCATCACAGAAACATATGGGCAGGACTGGCAGCTCAGTGTCTTGGGGTATACAAGTTCCAGGCATAACAGAGTACAAAAGGGAAAGGGTGTTGCACTACTGATCAGGAAGAGCAATGGGGCAGTACTCAGCAGGATATCCTGGAAAGATCAGCCAATGAGACTATATGGATTGAATTTAGAAATAAGGTGGGATCACTTTGGTGAGTTTATACTATAGGCCTCTCAACAGACAGCAGGAATAAGAACAGCTGTGAAGGCAAATTGCAGTAGGATGTAAAAGTAACAGGATAGTCATTGTAGGGGATTTTAACTTTCCCAAGGGGCTTAGATGGGGTAGAATTCATAAAGTGCATTCGAGGGTTTTCTGAAGCAATATGTAGAGTCCTATTAGGGAAGGGGCTATACTCAACTTTGCAAGTGGTGGCAATATCCGCAAAGGAATCCTTTGCAACCAGCGATTGCATTTCAGTAAGTTTCAAGGTTGTCATGGAAAAAGATAAGGTTGGTCCTAGAGTTAAGGTCTTAAATTAGGGGAGGGCTCGTTTCAACACTATAAGGCAGGACCTGGCAAAAACAGATTGGGAGCAGCTGCTCGAGAGAAAAACATCCGATAAGCGGGTGGTGTTGAAAGACAAGATAGTAAGAGCTCAGAGTCAGCATGTCCCTGTAAGGGCAAGAAGCAAAGATGGGAAGATTAGGGAACCTTGGTTTACCAAGAAAACTGAAGGTTTGATCAGAAATAAGGAAGCATACATCAGTTACAGGCAATTGGTTTTGAGTGAGACCTTGGATGTTTATAGGGGATGCAGGAAAGAACTTGAGATAGAAATTAGAAGGGCAAAGAGGACATGAAATGGCCTTGGCAAGCAGGATTATGGAGAACACAAATCCTTCATAAATATATTAGAAGCAAGAAAGAGGCTAGTGAAAGAGTAGATCCCCTCAGGGATCAAAAGGGGAATCTATGTGTGGAACCAGAGGATGAGCAGGATCCTAAATGAATACTTCTCATCGGTATTCACCAGGGAGAAGGATGTGGAGCATGGAGAGTTAAGGGATGGATATGCTGATGCTCTGAAACATGTCTGTGTCAGGAAGGAGGAAGTGTTAGAGATACTGGAGCACATTAATGTGCATAGCATGTAAATTGGCGAGGCACTAGCACTGATCATGGTGGCATCCCACTAGTTTGCATCTATCCCAGAATGCTATGGGAAGAAAGGCGATGTTGGGGTGCAAGTCAATAGCTCCCTGAAAATGGTCAAAGCAGTAGATAGCATGGTAAAGAAGGTACACAGCATAGAGTAATACAGCAGGGAAACAGGCCCTTCGGCCCAACTTGTCCATGCCGACCAAGATGCCAAACTAAATTACTTCCATTTGCCTGCAATTAGCCCATGTCCTCTAAACCTTGCCTATCCATGTACCTGTCCAAGTGTCTCATAAATCTTGTAATTGCACCTGCCTCAACCAGTTCCTCTGGTAGCTCATTCCATATATACACCACCTTCTGTGTGAAGAAGTTGCCCCTCAGGTCTCTTCTAAATCTTTCCCCTCTCACCTTAAACCTACGCCCTCTAGTTTTTTTATTCCATTTCTCTGGGAAAAATACTGTGTTCATTGACCCTATCTATGCCCCTCATGATTTTATACACCTCTATGAGGTCACCCCTCAGTCTCCTACGTTCCAAGGAATAAAGTCCTAGCCTGCCCAACCTCTCTCAATAGTTCAGGCCTTGAGTTCTGGCAACATTCTCGTAAATATTCTTTGCACTCTTTGCAGCTTAATGATGTCTTTCCTATAAGAGGGTAACCAAAACTGTACACAATACTCCAGGCATGCCCTCATCAACAACTTGTACAAGTTCAATATAATGTTCCAACTTATAAAACTCTGGTTAGGTCGCATCTGGAATATTGCATTCAAATCTGGTCGCCCCATTTTAGGAATCTACATTCACTGTGAAAGTCCTACCCTGGTTTGACTTTCCAAAATGCAACATCTCACACTTATCTGGATTTAATGCCATTTACCATTCCTCAGCCCACTTACCTAACTGATCAAGGTCACCCTGCAATTTTGATAAACTTCTTCACTGTCTAAGATACTATTTTAGTGTCACCCTGCAAACATACCAACCTTGCCTTTTACATTCTCACTCACTGTTTACATACAAATGACAAACAATTATGGCCCAGCACTGATCCCTGCAACATACTGCTAGTCACAGGCCTCCAGTCTGAAAAACAACCTTCTACCATCATCTTTTGCTGCCTACTGTCGTCAATTATGAATCCAATTAGCTAGCTCTCCCTGGATCCCATGTGATCTAACCTTCCAGACTAGCCTCCGGCATGGGACCATGTCAAAGGCCTTGTTAAAACCCACATAAACAATGTCCACTGCCCTCAACAATCCTCTTGGTTACCTCTTCAAAAAACAAATTTGAGAGACGTGACTTCACCCACACAAAGCTGTGCTGACTATCCCGATTCAGTCCCTGTCTATCCAAATTCTGGTAGATCCTGTCCCTCAGAATCCCCTCCAGTAACGTACCCACCACAGATGTCAGGCTCACCAGCCTGTTGTTTCCTGGCTTAAAGATAAGTCAGGAAACAACAAGTTAATGCCCTTAATTAACAAATTAGCCACCCTCCAGTTTTCTGGAACTTCACCTGTGGCTAAAGATGATGCCTCTGCAATTTCTTCCCTAGCTTCCCACAAGGTCTGAGGATACACTTTGTCAGGTCCTGGAAATTTAAAACCACTAATACCTCATCTCTGGTAATTTTTATACAGTCCAAGACATCACAACTCATTTGCCTCAATTCCATAGCTTCAATGATCTTTGCCACAGTAAAAATTGATGACAAATATTCATTAAAAATCTCACCTATCTCCCATGGCTCCACAAATTGACAGCCATGCTGGTCTTTAAGGGGATCTATTCTCTTAGTCACCTTCTTATCCTTAATATACCTGTAGAATCTCTTGAATTTTCCTTAACCTTGCCTGCCAGATCCATCTCATGTCCCCTTTTTGCTGTCATGATTTCCCTCGTGTACTCCTATAACCTTATACTCGACAAAAGATTTGCTTGATCCTGGCTGCCTAAACCCAAATGTATGCCTCCTTTTCCCCGACCAGAGCCTCAATATTTCTTGTCAACCATGGTTCCCTATATTTGCCAGCCTTGCCCTTCACCTAAACAGGAATATGCTGTCCCTGAACTCTTGATATTGCACTTTTAAAAGCCTCCCACTTGCCAAACATCACTTTACCTGCAAACAGTCTCACCCAACTGACCTCTGCAAGTTCCACCTAATGCCTCCAAAATTGGCCCTGCCCCAATTTAAGACATTAACTTGTGGATCACTCCTGTCTCTCTCCAAAACTATTTTAAAACTTATAGAACTATGGTCACTAGTTGCAAAATGCTCCCCCACTGACACCTCAGTCACTTACCCTACCTTGTTCCCTACAAGGAGGTCCAGTGTTGCACCCTCTCTAGTAGGGCTCTATATATTGCTGAAGGAAGCTTTCTTGGACAGAATTCCACCCCACCCAAGCCCTTTGCACTATGGGTGACCCAGTCAATAATAGGGAAGTTAAAATCTCCCACTAATGCTTCCCTATTTTTCTTACAGCTATCTGGTATCTCCCTACACACCTCCCCCTCTAATTCCCACTGACTACTGGGGGGGCCAGTAATACAGTCCCATCAAAGTGATCATGCCCTTCTTGTTTGTAAGTTCTACCCATATGGCCTCACAGGATATCTTCTTTAAGCACTGCCGTTATGCCCTCCCTCATCAAAAAGGCAATCCCTGCACGCACACCCTGCCGACTTCAAGTTTAAAAGTAGGGAAGTCATGTTGCAGCTGTATAAATTTTGATTAGGCCACATTTGGAGTATTGTGTGCAGTTCTAGTCACTGCATTACAGGAAAGGTGTGGAGGCTTTGGAGAGGGTATGAGCTACAAGGAGAGGTTGGACAAATTTGGATGATTTTCTCTAGTGTCGGAGATTGAGGGGCGAGCCAATGGAATTATGAGAGGTATAGATAAGGGAAATAGTCAGGTTCTTTTTCCCCCAGGGTGGAAATGTCAAATACTAGAGGGCATAACTTTCAGGTGATAAGGAGGAAGTTTAAAGGAAATTAATGGGGCTCTAACAGAAATTTTTGTATCTTTGTTAGCCACAGTTATGGTACTTGAAGAGTCAAAGGTAGCAAATGTTGTTCACTTTTTCAAAAGAAAGGGCTGGAAACTACAGGCCAGTGAGCCTTATGTCAATAATAGGGAAATTAATAGAAAAAATTCTAATGGACAGGATTTATGTTCATTTGGAAAGGCAGGAACTGATTAGGAGTCAGTGGTTTTGTGCAGGGGAGATCATGTTTCATTAATTTAAGTGAGTTTTTTGACATGGTAAATGGTAAACTTAAGTAAATTGATGAAAGCAGATGGAGGGGGGAAGACATGGTTTACATGGACTTCAGTAAGGCTTTTGACAAGGGCCCATGTGGTAGGCTGGTCCACAAGGGGTCCAAGGTAGCAAACAGAATCCAAAATTGGTTTGGTGATAGAGGCAGAAGGTGTGGTGATGAAGTATTTCTCTGACTATAATTCTGTTACTACTGATGTAAGGCAGGGATGGGTGCTGAAATGATTGTTGTTTGTCTTGTATATAAATGAATTGGATGAGAATGTAGGTGGAATATTTATCAAGTTTGCTGATAACACAAAAATTGGTGGACGAGTAGAATGCAAAGAAGATTGTGAAAGGAGACAGAGGGACATCAATCGGTTGGAAAGTTGGAGAGAGTGGTGGCAGATGGAAATAGTCCAGACAAGTGTGAGGTAATGCACTTTGGATGTCAATCACTGATAGGACAGACAGTAAATGGCAGGGACCTCGGGAGTGTTGATGTGTAGAGGGACTTGGGGTTCATAGAGTCACTACAATTCAGAAAAACCATTCAGACCACGATGTCTACACTAACCAGTGGGCACTCATCTGTATGAATCCACTAACCAGCAAAATATTGGTCAGGCTGTTTATTGTGTACAGTTCTGATCATCACACTACAAGGAGGATGTGGTTAGCATTAGAAAGAGTGCAAAAGAGATTCACCAAAATGTTGCCTGGAATGGAGGGCTGTAGTTATAAAAAGAGATTGGAGAGGCTGGGTTTATTTTCACTGGAATCTAGGAGACTGAGGGGTGACCTTACAGGGCTTTATAAAATCATTAGCAGCATAAACAGGGTAGATGGTCAAATTCTTTTTTCCTCGGGCGATGGAGTCTAAAACTAGAGAACATAGGTTTAAGGTTAGGGGGAGAAATTTAAAAGAAATCTGAGGGGGGGGGGGATTTTCCACACAGAAGGTAGTGGTTATATGGAGGCAGATACAATTACAACATTTAAAAGACATTTGGACAGGTACTTGGATAGGAGATTGATACCGGCATAATGCAGCCAAATGGGATTAGCGTAGACAGGTTTCACAGTTGGCATGGATGAGTTGGGCTGAAGGATGTTTCTGTGCTGTTTGACTCTACAACCATATCACTGCATTCTGGAAATCTAAATGCATCTGTACATCTGTTGGTTTCCCTTTTATTCACCCAGTTGCATCCTCAAAGGATTTTATCAAATTTGAAAAATGATTTTTCTTTCATAAAACTGTAATGACTCTGCTCATCTTATGATTTACTAGATGTCCTAATACGATTCCAGCATTTTCCCAATGACAGATTTTAGACTAACTGGTCTATAGTTTCCTGCTTTGTCTCTCTGTCCTTTCGTTAATAATTGTGTTTGTGGTTTTCTCGCCCTCCGGGACCTCTGCAGAATCCAGAGAATTTTTATACACATGCACTACATCAGTAGTCACTTCCGACAAGACCCTAGCATGCACGCCATCAGATCTAGGGGACTTGCCTCTATTAGCCAAGTACTAGGCAAACTAATGGGTCCCTTAACACTATTAATTTGCCAAGTACTTTTCTAATGATAAAGATTGTTCTTATGTTCCTCCCTTTCTATAGCCCTTTGATTATCTAATACTACAATTAATTATTGAGAACCTCTACCATTGATCCACTTCCTATTATTAATTTCCCAACCTTTTAACAGCATACCAACTTCCTTAGTTAGCCGTGGATGCCAAGGTTTCTTCTACAACACTTGTCAAAAGCACAAACTCTACCATGTAGAAGGATAAGAACTGCAGGTCTATGTAAAAACCCACCAACTAAAAGAGTCAGAGTCCATGCTGACCATCGGGTACTTATCTAAACTAATCCCATTTATCAACACTTGGACAATAGTTTTCTGTGCCTCAGTGATTCAAGTGCTTATCTAATTATCTCCACTATCCACCCAGATAGTAAAAGCACCCCTTCAAGTCATACAACACATCTAGAAATATACATGAATATGAGGAATAGATGGCGTGGTCCACATGATCTTTCAAGCTTGCTCAGCCTTGAACAAACTCAATAAATGAGAATCCATAGCCCTCTGGGCTATAGATTCAAAACCCTCTAAGAAATTGCTCACATCAGTCCTTAATAGGCAGCTCTTTATTCCAAGTTACACTTCCTGGTTAATGACTCTCCAGCCAGAGGAAATGGCCTTTTCCCAAATTTTGTGTTTCAATAATTTTTTTAAACTTAAGTGAATAAATGTCAATTTTATTTGATATCTCTGAACTGGATAACTTCATCGTACCAACTATCAATTTATTTTGTCATTGCTGAGTCAAAATCTTGGAACTTAATATCATTCCAGAGTACCCTCACCCTAAGACTGCATAATTCAAAGCAGTGATTCACTACCTTCTAAAGAGAAGCTAAACAAATAGTGATAAGTTAAGACCTTGCCATCCACATCAACATCCCATAAAAGGACAATTGCCTTGGGACAACTGTGTTAAAGGAACTAAAAATTGTTGCTATGTATGCTATCTTCATTATGTTTTGCTCTCACCGCACCAGAAACTTTGTTTTGACCAATCTCATTTGCTGCAAATGGACCACACTCTAAAGAATTTTCAATCACGAATACCTTTGATGACGACTTTGTTTGTAAAAGAATTCTTTAGGGATAGAAGAAAGATTAAGGCACAATTTAAAAAAGGTAACGAACACAAAATGCTTGAGGAACTCAGCAAGTCAGGCAGCATCTACGGAGAGAATTTTCTGCAGTCTCTTGTGTTTCCATTTATATAAGTAAATAGTTTTCTCATTGCAGAAAAAGCATGACTCAATTTGCCTGGATTCCAGCATGCATAGGATAAGGATCACTTCAAACCTTTATGCCTCATCATTCACTAAAGAGCAGGATCCTCCAGCAGCCATGATTAATAGATCAGGCAGCAGCTTTAAAACAAGATTCAGTTCGAGCAGGAAGTAAGGAAGTTCATTGCACCCTGGTGTATATGACAGAAAAGTAATCGGAATTTGGAAGTGCCAAGCAAAACAGCAAAGTGCAAGTGGGGCTGGATAACTTGATCATCCCAAAGAATCAAAATTCTGCCACTCCATCATGACAAACAGAACATGAGGCTGGAGGGGGCATGGGGCGAGATAAGGGAGGGGGAGGGAGAGGGAGATGGAGAGGGAGATGGAGGGGGAGTAGGTGGGGGGAAGGAGGATAGGGGAGGGGAGGGGAGTGGGAGGAAGGAGGATAGGGGAGGGGAGGGGAGGGGGGAAGGAGGAGGGGAGGGGAGCGAGGGGGGGAAGGAGGAGGGGAGGGGAGCGAGGGGGGGAAGGAGGAGGGGAGGGGAGCGAGGGGGGGAAGGAGGAGGGGAGGGGAGCGAGGGGGGGAAGGAGGAGGGGAGGGGAGGCGAGGGGGGGAAGGAGGAGGGGAGGGGAGCGAGGGGGGGAAGGAGGAGGGGGAGGGGAGCGAGGGGGGGAAGGAGGAGGGGAGGGGACGAGGGGGGAAGGAGGAGGGAGGGAGCGAGGGGGGGAAGGAGGAGGGGGAGGGGAGCGAGGGGGGGGAAGGAAGGAGGGGAGGGGAGCGAGGGGGGGAAGGAGGAGGGGAGGGGGAGCGAGGGGGGGAAGGAGGAGGGGAGGGGAGCGAGGGGGGGGAAGGAGGAGGGAGTGGAGCGAGGGGGGAAGGAGGGAGGGGAGGGGAGCGAGGGGGGGGAAGGAGGAGGGGAGGGGGAGCGAGGGGGGGAAGGAGGAGGGGAGGGGAGCGAGGGGGGAGGAAAGGAGGAAGGGGAGGAGGGGGAGCGAGGGGGGAAGGAGGAGGGGAGGGGAGCGAGGGGGGAAGGAGGAGGGGAGGCGAGCGAGGGGGGGAAGGAGGAGGGGAGGCGAGCGAGGGGGGGAAGGAGGAGGGGAGGCGAGCGAGGGGGGGGAAGGAGGAGGGGAGGCGAGCGAGGGGGGGAAGGAGGAGGGGAGGCGAGCGAGGGGGGGAAGGAGGAGGGGAGGCGAGCGAGGGGGGAAGGAGGAGGGGAGGCGAGCGAGGGGGGGAAGGAGGAGGGGAGGCGAGCGAGGGGGGGAATGAGGAGGGGAGGCGAGCGAGGGGGGGTAAGGAGGGGGGAGGCGAGCGAGGGGGGGGAAGGAGGAGGGGAGGCGAGCGAGGGGGGGAAGGAGGAGGGGAGGCGAGCGAGGGGGGGAAGGAGGAGGGGAGGCGAGCGAGGGGGGGGAAGGAGGAGGGGAGGCGAGCGAGGGGGGGAAGGAGGAGGGGAGGCGAAGCGAGGGGGGGAAGGAGGAGGGGAGGCGAGCGAGGGGGGGAAGGAGGAGGGGAGGCGAAGCGAGGGGGGGAAGGAGGAGGGGAGGGGAGCGAGGGGGGGAAGGAGGAGGGGAGGCGAGCGAGGGGGGGGAAGGAGGAGGGAGGGCGGCGAGCGAGGGGGGGGAAGGAGGTAGGGGAGGCGAGCGAGGGGGGGAAGGAGGAGGGGAGGCGAGCGAGGGGGGGAAGGAGGAGGGGAGGCGAGCGAGGGGGGTGAAGGAGGAGGGGAGGCGAGCGAGGGGGGGAAGGAGGAGGGGAGGCGAGCGAGGGGGGGAAGGAGGAGGGGAGGCGAGCGAGGGGGGGAAGGAGGAGGGGAGGCGAGCGAGGGGGGGAAGGAGGAGGGGAGGCGAGCGAGGGGGGGACGGAGGAGGGGAGGCGAGCGAGGGGGGGAAGGAGGAGGGGAGGCGAGCGAGGGGGGGAAGGAGGAGGGGAGGCGAGCGGGGGGGGGAAGGAGGAGGGGAGGCGAGCGAGGGGGGGAAGGAGGAGGGGAGGCGAGCGAGGGGGGGAAGGAGGAGGGGAGGCGAGCGAGGGGGGGAAGGAGGAGGGGAGGCGAGCGAGGGGGGGAAGGAGGAGGGGAGGCGAGCGAGGGGGGGGAAGGAGGAGGGAGGCGAGCGAGGGGGGAAGGAGGAGGGGAGGCGAGCGAGGGGGGGAAGGAGGAGGGGAGGCGAGCGAGGGGGGGAAGGAGGGGGGAGGCGAGCGAGGGGGGGAAGGAGGAGGGGAGGGAGCGAGGGGGGGAAGGAGGAGGGGAGGCGAGCGAGGGGGGGAGGGAAGGAGGAGGGAGGCGAGCGAGGGGGGAAGGAGGAGGGGAGGCGAGCGAGGGGGGGAAGGAGGAGGGAGGCGAGCGAGGGGGGGAAGGAGGAGGGGAGGCGAGCGAGGGGGGGAAGGAGGAGGGGAGGCGAGCGAGGGGGGGAAGGAGGAGGGGAGGCGAGCGAGGGGGGAAGGAGGAGGGGAGGCGAGCGAGGGGGGAAGGAGGAGGGGAGGCGAGCGAGGGGGGGAAGGAGGAGGGGAGGCGAGCGAGGGGGGGAAGGAGGAGGGGAGGCGAGCGAGGGGGGGAAGGAGGAGGGGAGGCGAGCGAGGGGGGGAAGGAGGAGGGGAGGCGAGCGAGGGGGGGAAGGAGGAGGGGAGGCGAGCGAGGGGGGGAAGGAGGAGGGGAGGCGAGCGAGGGGGGAAGGAGGAGGGGAGGGGAGCGAGGGGGGAAGGAGGAGGGGAGGGGAGCGAGGGGGGGAAGGAGGAGGGAGGGGAGCGAGGGGGGGAAGGAGGAGGGGAGGGGAGCGAGGGGGGGAAGGAGGAGGGGAGGGGAGGAAGGAGGAGGGGAGGGGAGCGAGGGGGGGAAGGAGGAGGGGAGGGGAGCGAGGGGGGAAGGAGGAGGGGAGGCGAGCGAGGGGGGGAAGGAGGAGGGGAGGGGAGGAAGGAGGAGGGGAGGGAGGAGGGAGCGAGGAGGGGGGGGAAGGGAGGAGGGGAGAGGGGAGCGAGGGGGGGAAGGAGGAGGGGAGGGGAGCGAGGGGTGGAAGGAGGAGGGGAGGGGAGCGAGGGGGAAGGAGGAGGGGAGGGGAGCGATGGGGGGGGGGGGGGGGGGGGGGGAAGGAGGAGGGGGGGGAGCGAGGGGGGAAGGAGGAGGGGAGGGGAGCGAGGGGGGAGAGGAGGAGGGGAGGGGGAGCGAGGGGGGGAAGGAGGAGGGGAGGGGAGCGAGGGGGGAAGGAGGAGGGGAGGGGGATCGAGGGGGGGAAGGAGGAGGGAGGGGAGCGAGGGGGGGAAGGAGAGGGAGGGGAGCGAGGGGGGGAAGGAGGAGGGGAGGGGAGCGAGGGGGGGAAGGAGGAGGGGAGGGGAGCGAGGGGGAGGAGGGGAGGGGGAGCGAGGGGGGAAGGAGGAGGGGGAGGGAGCGAGTGGGGGAAGGGAGGAGGGGAGGGAGCGAGGGGGGAAGGGAGGGGAGGGGAGCGAGGGGGGGAAGGAGGAGGGGAGGGGAGCGAGGGGAAGGAGGAGGGGAGGGGAGCGAGGGGGAAGGAGGAGGGGAGGGGAGCGAGGGGGGGGAAGGAGGAGGGAGGGGAGCGAGGGGGGGAAGGAGGAGGGGAGGGGAGCGAGGGGAGGGGAGCGGGGGGGGAAGGGGAGGGGAGGGGAGCGAGGGGGGGAAGGAGGAGGGGAGGGGAGCGAGGGGGGGAGGGAGGAGGGGGGAGGAGGAGGAGGGGAGGGGAGCGAGGGGGGGAAGGAGGAGGAGGGGAGGGGGAGCGAGGGGGGGGAGGAGGGGAGGGGAGCGAGGGGGGGAAGGAGGAGGGGAGGGGAGCGAGGGGGGGAAGGAGGGGAGGGGAGCGAGGGGGGGAGGAGGGGAGGGGAGCGAGGGGGGAAGGAGGGGAGGGGAGGGGAGCGAGGGGGGGAAGGAGGGGAGGGGGGAGCGAGGGGGGGAAGGAGGGGAGGGGAGCGAGGGGGGAAGGAGGGGAGGGGAGCGAGGGGGGAGGGGGGAGAGGAGGGAAGGGGGGGAGGGGGGGGAGCGGGGGGGAGAGGAGGGGGGGAGAGGGGGGAAGGAGGGGGGGAGAGGGGGGGAGAGGGGGGGAGAGGGGGGAGAGGAGGGGGGAGAGGGGGGGAGAGGAGGGGGGAGGAGGGGGGAGAGGGGGGGAAGGAGGGGGGAGAGGGGGGGAGAGGAGGGGGAGAGGGGGGGAGAGGAGGGGGGAGAGGGGGGGGAGAGGGGGGGAGAGGGGGGGGAGAGGAGGGGGAGAGGGGGGGGGGGGGGGGGGGGGGGGGGGGAGGGGGGGGAAGGGGGGGGGAGGGGGGGGGGGGGGGGGGGGGGGGGGGGGGGGGGGGGGGGGGAGGGGGGGGAGAGGGGGGGGGGGGGGGGGAAGGGGGGGGGGGGGGGGAGGGGGGGGGGGGGGGGGGGGGAAGAGGGGGAGGGGGGGGGGGAAGGAGGGGGGGGGGGGGGGGGGGGGGGGGGGGGGGGGGGGGGGGAAGAGGGGGGGGGGGGGGGGGGGGGGGGGGGGGGGGGGGGGGGGGGGGGAGGGGGGGGGGGGGGGGGGGGGGGGGGGGGGGAAGGGGGGGGGGGGGGAAGAGGGGGGGGGGGGTGGGGGGGGGGGGGAGGGAGGGGGGAGGGGGGGGGGGGGGGGGGTGGGGCGGGGGGGGGGGGGGGGGGGGGGGGGGGGGGGGGGGGGGGGGGGGGGAAGAGGCGGGGGGGAGAGGCGGGGGGGGAAAACTAGCGGGGGGGGGGAAGAGGAAGGGGTGGGGAAGAGGCGGGGGGGAAGAGGGAGATGGGGGGAAGAGGCGGGGGGGAAGAGGGGGGAAGAGGCGGGGGGGGGAAGAGGGGGGAAGAGGGGGGGGGGAAGGGGGGGAAGAGGCGGGGAGGGGAAGAGGGGGGGAGGAGGGGGGGGAAGAGGGGGGAGTGCTGGGTCCTGCAGTCTAGGAATTGCAAGGGAGGTGGGAGTGCACGGGCCGACGTCACCCCGCCTGGGCACTGGAGGAACGTAGGAGGGTCGGTTAGGTTCCCCACCCTGGGAGACGGCGGGGGCCCGGTCCTCTCATGGGCGCGGTCTCCCAGCGTGGGGGTGGACGGACCGCCCTACTCTGGAGTCCATCCATCAGCCATCCCCGGCCCAGGCCTCCCTTCCCCCCAGCCCCGCACCCACCTGGCTCGGTCTCCACGCCGCTCCCGCTCACTCTCCGGGTCCACGGGTTCACCTTGGGCGGCGGAGCCTCAATGAATTCCTTCCTGCGGCCGCTGGCGGCCCTCGACTCCTCGGCGCCGTCTCCGGCCTGTCCCAGGGGGCTCAGGCCCGGCGTCGGGCCCAGGCTCTGCAGCAGGCCCAGGACCGGAGTTCCGACCTCGCGGCGGCCGGCTTACTCCACGGGTTCACTTTGGGGGGCGGCGCCGCCATGAGGCGCTTGGCCCCGGTCCTGCGGGTCGCTGGGCTCGGGGGCCGGCCTGTGGCGCGGTGAGGCAGCGGTACAGTCTGCACCTGTGCGGCCATGGCGCGGGCTCGGCCTGCACTCCGTATGGCAGCACGGCCGGGGTGGCGCGCACGCTGCGCCGCCTGACGTCGCCGGGGGCGCGCACGCTCTGCGCAGGCCCGGCAGAAGTAGCGCGGACGTCGTCCGTCAGCCCGAAGATGGCGGGGCCGGGGAATGGTGAGGCCGAGGCCCCGTCTGCACCGCCTCTGACAACCGAGACGTGGGTTCACTCCCCCTGCTACCGTGCTGAGTGTGCAGGGGCCCGGTCTGCCGCCACCATTCTCGGGGGCCCGGTAACAGGCCACTCGGCCCGTTGTCACTTACTCCATCCCAGATACCAACACCACAAGCCTCCGCACAGCCTCCAATGCAAGTATATTGTTATTGAATATGGAGACCACATTTGTATGCAGAACTTGATGTGTGATGTCACCACCACCTTGTAAAGTTGCATCAAAGCTTCCCTATTTTTACACTGCCATACGACTTGCAATGAAGGTCAACGTTCCATTACTCTCGCTAATTACTAGCATGCCAACCCTCGTCTTTCATGCATTATAGTCAGAAAGGTACAGCACATAAACATGACATTTATGCCCACCTCGTCCATGCTGTCTGTGATGTCTATCTGCACTGTTATTGCAAAAAAAGCAAATTTTCATGGCATTTAAGATATCTTTATTAGTCACACGTACATTGAAACACACAGTGAAATGCATCTTTTGCATAGAGTGTTCTGGGGGCAGCCCGCAAATGTCACCATGCTTCCGATGCCAACATAGCATGCCCACAACTTCCTAACCCGTACGTCTTTGGAATGTGGGAGGAAACCGGGGCACCGGGAGGAAACCCACGCAGACACGGGGAGAACGTAAAAACTCCTTACAGACAGTGGCCAGAATTGAACCCAGGTTGCTGGCGCTGTAAAGCGTTACGCTAACCGCTACATTACCGTGGCTGTCCTTGTATATACCTTTACACCTTGTATGTATGCCTAGGAGAACAAACTTGAATGTGAACTAGAACTAATCCCATTTGCCCGCATTGGGCCTATATTCCTCGATGTTTTTCCTGTCCAAATGCTTTTTAAACATTCTGATTGTACCTGCCTCAACCACATCCTCTGGCAGTTCATAATCAGATATTCACCACCCTGTGTGAAAAACTTACTCCTCAGATCTCTCTTAAATTTCTCCTCTCGCCTCAAACCTGTGCCCTCTAATTTTAGTCTTCCCTGCTCTGGAAACCGATACCCATACCAAATTCTGACCATCTATCCTATCCATGCACCCCATTTTTTTTTAAAAGAATAGATCACCCCTCAGTCTCCTGTGTTTCTGTGAGAATAGATTCAGCCTATTGAATCTCATAATTACAACCCTCCATTCCAGGCAACATCCTAGTGAATCTCTCCTGCAATTTCTCTATTGCGACAATATCCTTCTTGTAGTGTGGTGACCAGAACTGTGCACAAGTTTGATGTCAACAATTTGTTTTTATACAACTGCAACATGACTCAACACCTTGGCGTATGAAGGCAAGCATACTAAATGCCTTTTTCACTATCCTATCCACCTTTTTCACCACTTAAGGATCTATGCACTTACACCCAGAGGGCTGACTGTTCATCAATTTACCCTCCCATTTATTCTGTATGTCCCAAGAGAATTTGACCTCCCAAAATGCTTTACCTCACAGCTGTGGAGACTAGCAACCCCTGATCCCTTTGTAATGCAATATTATGCAGTCTCACTCCATTCAAGTAATAATTTGCTTTTTCATTCTTCCTTCATATTTTCCCAGGTTATATTCCACCTGCCAACTACGAGCACGTTAACTAAACCCATCTAGATACCCTTGCTGTTTCTCTGTATGCTGCTCTCAACTTGATAACCTTTGCATCTTCAACAAATCTGGATACTCCTTCACTCAATGCAGATCACTTATACCAATTGTATACAAGTTGCCAGTGACACAGATTCTGAAAAAAATGTTACAAAAGGATCCAATGGTGAGGTCTGTGCCACTGTTTGTGTTCCAGCGAGGACATAACATTAGACTGAATGGTAGGAAGGCAGGTACTCAGCTGCTCCTGTAAACAGACACCAACCAACCTGGGGCCATTGTTTGCAAGAAGTCAAAGCAGAGGCAAGGTGGATCACATAGGCTAAATATAGCCTTTCTCCATTATTCCCTGTTGCCTGCAAATTAATGTCAGTCTCAGATTATGTGTCTTTTCAAACAGGAACATCATTCACGATTCAGGAAAGAAAGAAGGGAAAACAGCTTCAGATGCAACAACCCATTGAATGGTACATTAAGAATGGCTGTGGAGCAGGAACGCTCAGATTAGAGAGGGGAGCAGATGAATTAAGAAGAGGGCAACAACAGGATTAAAGAGGGAGGAACAGACAAAGTCGAGATAGAAACAGCTGGATTAGAAGGGAAGTAGCAGAATTGGAGATAATGGTAGAGTGGTGGGGGGAGGAAAAGCAGGGTTACAGAGCGGGGAACAAATGGATTGTCAGAGGGCATGTTACCATAAAGAAATAGCCAGAGAATGGGGGAAAACAACCAAATTAGGAAAGAGAGTAGTTGTATTAGAAAGAGGGATAATGGCTGAATTACTCAGGAACAGCTGGATTAGAACGAGGGGACAATATTATTAGGGAGAGGAGAAATGACCAAATTAGAGATGGGTTAGCTGGATTAGAATGATGGAAAATACTTGGATTAGAGAGAACAGGAGGATGAGAAAGAGAGAATAGTTCAACAAGAGGCAAGAATAACTGAATGGAGTGCAACATCTGGATTTAAGAGAAGCAGCTGTTTAGAGAGGAAACAGAAACAGCTGCCTCAATTGAGGAGGGGAATATCTGGATTGGAGGAAATATGGAAATTAGAAACTGGATTGGAGAACAAATGGATTAGAGCTAAATTAGAAATGAGAATAAAGGGGTTAGAGAGCAGAATAATGAGATTGGAGAAGAGAGAGAAATTGAATGAGTGGGAACAGCTATAGAGAGAGGAGGGGGAATAACCAAATTAGAAAAGGGGAATTATTGAATTGGAGAGATGAGACTATCTGAATTAGAAAGAGCAAGAGCAGCTGGACTGCAGGTGGAGAATTAGAGAGGGGAGAGATACCAAAATACTGTGTTTCCAACTTCTGATTGTGTGAGACACCTGCTGACACTTGACATTAAAGAGAATAGATGAATCAGAGATGACGACAAGGCAGATGACATAATGTGTAAAATAGCTGTGATGTCATTGCATTAAATTGTATGACGCCATAGGGATGGGTCCTCTCAATTGGTCTCCCCTACATCGGTGAGACCAAGCGCAGACTAGGCGACCACTTTGTCGAACACCTGCGCTCCATCCACCGTGGCCTTCTGGAACTCCCAGTTGCTAGCCATTTTAATTCTCTCCTCATTGCCACACCGACCTGTCTGCTAAGATTCACGTAGACTGTGATGCGGGATTCAGAGTTGTGGTAGAGGCCCAAAATTTGGTGTGTTACAGAACGTGCCTTGTTTTAGAGGTTCCTGTTTTGGAACATGAGCCTCAGTTTTGGGGTACCAGGCACAACGTTAAGGTGCCTCACCTGTGTTACAATATGGATTGCCCATTATTAGGGCAAGGATCCTTGTTTTGGGGAACCTTCCTCCTGTATGAGATACATTATGAGAGATACGAAAGGAGAAAGCACCATCATACCAAGCCTGCTCCATTCAAACACATCTGATTATTCCATTGAATTTCCTCCACTCCAATGTAGGACTAGGAGCCTGGTTACTGAGCCTCTTCCCCCACTCTCAACTCCACCAACACCACAACCACAACAAAATAAAAATCACTGGGATATTAAGTATATCCATCCTGCTACTCAACAAGCATTGTTTCAGCCTCCTACACTGGGCCACTTCTTCAACACAAATATGGTAGTCCAGCAAAACAGCCTGTACCCCAACACAAGGTTCTGTGCCCCTGAATAAAAGCCCGTATCACGACATGAAGGCTGTTAACACCAAAGATTGCATACCACATCAGTAGACCATTTATCACATTGATTAACCATTAACTGGTATGCAAAGTGGTAAGCGTTTAAATGGTTCAGAGAAGCAGAGAAACTGAGATACAAATAGACAAATCACAGAATCATACAGCACAGAAACAAGACCTTTGGGCCCACCTCGTCCATGCCAACCACGATGTCTGTCTACACTAATCCCATACACCTGCATTAGGCCCATATCCCTCTATGCCTTTCCTATCCAAATACCTGTCCAAATGACTTTTAAACATTGTTATTGTATCTGCCTTTACCAGCTCCTCTGGCAGCTCATTCCAGATAACCACCACCCTCTGTGTGAGAAGCTTGCCCTTCAGATATCCTTTAAATTTCTCCAGTCTCATCTTAAACATGTGCCCTCTCGTTCTAGACTCCCTTGCGCTGGGAAAATCATCATCGACCCTATCTATGCCCCACATAATTTTACAAACCTATATAAGGTCACTCCTATCTCCTATACTCTAGTGGAGGTTAAACAGCCTATCCAATCTCTCCTTATAATTAAAGCCCTTATTTCCAGCCAACATCCGAGTGAATCTATTCGGCACTCTCTATTGCTACCACATCCTTCCTGTAGTATGGCAACCAGAACTGTACACAATACTCCAAATTCAGTCTAACCAACGCTTTGTACAGCTGCAACATGACGTCCCAACTCTTATACTCAATGCCTCAGCCCAAGGCAAGCTTGCTAAATGCTTTCTTCACTCCCTATCCATCCATGTCTCTATTTTCATAGAGACATTTAACGTAAAGTCTCTCTTTACACTAACGCACCCAAATTCCTTGCCATTTACTCGATATGTCTTACCAGAATTTGATCCAAATACATCACCTCACACTTGTCCGAGTTAAATCCCATCTGCCATCACTCCGCCCAATTAGAGTCATAGAGCAAAACAGCACAGATGCAGGCCCTTTGGCCCAACGAGTCCATGCGGACTACAGTGCCCAGCCGATCCATGTGCTGTGTATCCTTAGAAAAACTTCTTCTCCATCTATGACCCCAATTTTTGTGTTAATCACAAACTTAATCATACCCACTACATTAAACCAGGTAATTACCTGGTGAGCCTGACATCAGTAGTAGGTAAATTACTGGAAAGTGTTCTGAGAGATCCGATATAAAAGTATTTGGACAGCCAAGCGCTGATTAAGGATAGTCAGCGTGGCTTTGTGAGTAGTAGATCGTGTTCAACGAATCTTGTAGAGTTTTTCGAGGAGGTTACCAAGTAAGTAGATGAAGGAAAGGCTGTGGATCTTGTGTACATGGACTTTTGTAAGGCCTTTGACAAGGTCCCACATGGGAGGTTAGCTCAGAAGGTTCAGACACTAGGTATCCATTGGAAAGGTTGTAAACTGGATTCGAAGTTGGCTGTTGGGGAGAAGACAGAGAGTGGTAGTGGATGATTGTTTCTCAGACTGGAGGCCTGTGACTAGTGGTGTGCCTCAGGGATCTGTGTTGGGCCCATTGTTGTTTGTTGTCTATATCAATGATCTAGAT